>NW_027185804.1:18894457-18907389 GCF_028583685.1 Petaurus breviceps papuanus
CAAGATGGCAACAAGCTCCTTCCTTATTGCTTTAAAATTATATGTAGGTTTGTATGTTTGATTTTAATGAATATCTATCTATACAAGTGTGTGTTTGTACATGTATGTAAATATAGGCTATATGTATTTGTATCGCTTTTCAAGCCTTCATTTTCAGTGCATTGGTAGATGGTTAGAAAGGCTAAGGATATGACCTGTATTCATTGACATAGGAACCTCCCAGGTTAACTCAATTATCTAGGCAAGCTACTGTATGTATGGAAAACAAGTATCCCTATACACCACACACACACACACACACACACACACACTCCTCTTTGGATAGTTCCATTTATATTCAGACCTTCTCTGCAGTTTATAGATTTGGAAAGTTGCCTAGCCCTTAGAAGTTAAGAGACTTGTCCAGAGTCATATAACCAGTATATATCTAAGGCATAACTTGCACATGGGTCTTACTGTTTCTTAGATCAATCTATCTACTATGCCAAGATCTATTAGAGGACTTCTGCTAGAGCTGTATCTAGCTAACAGGTCCCATTACTAGCCCTGAACCCCATCCCCTTTCTTGAGTCTTACCTTTCCCAACTAGTACTTATTAGACACCTACTATTTGCAAGGCACTGAACCCATATGTATACTGAACACATATATATATATACATATATGTGTATATATACATAAATTTCTATGTCTATACATGCATATGCATACACATGTGTATATATAGTCTTAATCCCATCCCGATCTTGCACTATATACACAATACATACCCATGCACACAAACACATGTATGTGTGTATGCACATATGCACATGTGTGTTTACATGTGCGTATGTCTACCTATCTCCTTCATCCCATCTCAAGCTTACACTATTCAGAGTTTCTCGCTTAGCCTATGGGAATGCTCCGTCTCTTGATTGGTGCTTCATAATACACTGGCATCCCCAGATTTTCTGCCTCTTTGCGTTTTATGGACAGGTCAAACCATTGAGTAATTTGCATCCTACGAGCTGCAATTGAACTTGTTTTACCGGATCATTAAACACATTGGCATTCGCATTTACAACCATTTTCTGGCTTGTTGGTTCTCATCTATTTCATTCACAATTTAACAACTACATGAAGACATTCCAGTTAACTCCCCTCCACATGATCTCTCCCTCCCAAGGAGAAGCTGGGGAAGCTTTTAGGCAGTAAATGCTTTCCAACAAGCCTGTCCTTGCCATTCAATGGCCTGAGTCATGATTTACCACTGTGGCTCTTGGTTTCTCACTAGCTGGGCCAATTCAGAGAAAAAATGTGTAGTAGATAGAATTTTTAAGAAGCATTCTGTGATGACCTGCTTGGTTTTCTGCCTCCATAGCCACAATTGGAATCCAAGGAACATCTAGAGAGCCCAGAGAGTAAATGCAGAACAATCAGTGATTAGGTGCAATATAAACTGCATTGTATTTTTGCTAATCTCTATATTAACAAAGAACAACTTTGTGGCACAGAGGATAGATCATTGAGCTTAAAATCAGGAAGACTTAGCTTCCTCAGTTCTGCTTTCAGACACTTTCCAACTGTGTGACAGCTGGACAAGTCACTTAACCCTTTTTGCTTCAGTTTCCTCATCTGTAAAATCAGCTGGAAAAGGAAATTGCAAAGCACTCAGGTATTTCTGCCAAAACACACACACACGCACACACACACACACAAACAATCCAAAGCAAATCAACAACAAAAAAAACCCCAACAAAAATGAGTCACAGATTGTCTAAAATGACTGAAGAACAGTAATATTAAAAAATATTTTTTTCCTTCTAAATTGGGAATAGAAATCTTTTTACCTAGGCATCTTTAATCCCATTCCCAAACCCCTGACTAGAGTAGCCCTCAGAGCCTTGGGCCTTGGTAATCTGAATTCTGCTCTAAAGCTCTTGGGTTCAGTGAATGCTTACTTACATTTCAGGAACTGCCCAAGTATAGGTGAAGCTTTAGCTGAATAGCCTCATAGCGGATGGTCTTTTATGTATTGTTTCATTACTTTTTGCTGTTTCCATATAAATACCAGCATACTCTGGAGAGTATGTTCTTATTTCTCTCTGTTTGGCTGAGAGGTTCACTCCATTATGACAAGATTATTCTCATGGAATGCAGTGAGATATTTCAACTTCAATAAGGAGTGAAGATTTTAGAGATGTTTTGAATTTGGGGATTGTTGTTGTTCAGGCATTTCAGTCATGTCCAGATCTTTGTGATTCCATTTGGAGTTTTCATGACAAAGATACTGGAATGATTTGCCATTTCCTTCTGCAGCTCATTTTACAGATGAAGAAACTGAGGAAAACAAGATTAAGAGGATTGACATAGGTCACAGAGTCAGCAAAAGTCTGAGACCAGAATTGAACACTCAAAGATGTATCTTCCCGATTTCAAGCCCAGAATTGTATCCACAATGCCACCTACTTGGATATGGGGGATAAAGAGCTAATTCTATTTGGGCAAATCCATACTAACTGAACTCTGTGGAGTAAGGAGACAAGTGAGGCCACCCAGAAAGAAACAAAGGCATAGGGAAAAAGACTGTCTACTCTCTGAGAACCACAGAGAAATGCACCCTTACTCTGAGCTCACTATATTAGAATGATGTTTTTGTGTTGTGGTGGGCGTTTCCCATGGTCTGAGTGTTTTGGTAAACGAGATCAGGTTGTTGGCTAGCAGGGCCACCTAATGGTTAAAGAAGATTCCTGGGGGCAGCTAGGTGGCACAGTGAATAGAGCACCGATCCTGGAGTC
This sequence comes from Petaurus breviceps papuanus, assembly GCF_028583685.1. Classification (NCBI taxonomy): domain Eukaryota; kingdom Metazoa; phylum Chordata; class Mammalia; order Diprotodontia; family Petauridae; genus Petaurus; species Petaurus breviceps. The sequence continues at coordinate 18,897,238 of NW_027185804.1, forward strand.
AGGAAGACCTGAGTTCAAATCCGAATCAGACACTTAACACAAAACTTGCCTTGTGACCTTGGGCAAGTCACTTAAACCCAGTTGTCCTACCTTCCCCCCTCCAAAAAAACAAACAAACAAAAGATTTCTTACTTTATACCAAAAATGTTCTTGGAAATGAAAGAATTTCTCCAGATTAAAACCATCCTTGCCTACCTCTTGCCTCCTCATAGGCTTACAACTTGAAAAAATAGTCAGTCATTCAATAAGAATTTATTAAGTTTCTACTATGAATAAGGAACTATGGAGGAAACAGTATTTGCTAGGCTGCTGTTAAAAAGCTCACTACATGTTAATTTATGTGACAGGCCTAAGCTTTTCTAGACTAATTATTTCCCTACCCCTTTCACTCCAGTTTAGTCTTTTATTCTTCATATTCTCCTTATTTTCTCAAGCATTCCCAATCAATTTTGGCAATCTTTACCTATACTCTTTGGGGCCCTCTGTTTGGAAGCTCTCATTTATATTTAGACTATAGTTTGCATTACCTCACATTTATTTCATCTCTGCTCTCATATATGGACCCCATTTCCCTCCCTTATATAAAGAAAAGAACATCAGAGACCACTTCTGTCTCACTCCTCTCAGACGGGAATATGACTGGCAACCCTTGAGTCATAACTTTACACAACCTTGTAGTTCAATGTGACAATACAGATCAACTCCCACTTTCAGGGGAAAAAATGACACCATCTGCTGATAATCTCCCTGAAAATGTGAATTTGCAAAACAGATCAATTAGAGGAGAACTCTTCATTTAACAAAAAAAAAAGGATTCACCACAGGATTCTTTTAACAACCTTTCATAATGCATTTAAAATATGATGTGGCTTATAGACAATCAATTTGTGCACTTTTTTTCCCTGGGATACATCTATCACATAAAATACAATACACTGCAACTATTGATCATTAATGTATTTGTAGGTGGTATTAAGAAATACAGCCTTTCCAGGAAGAAAAAAAATCATGTCCATTGTTTTTGTCTGACCTATGACCAACTTATGATTATCTAGTTCTATCCTTCTTGAAGGATTTTAATATGGTATGTTTTAAGTATACTAGGGAAGTCAAGTAACAGTGGAGAGTGTACTGGACTTGCAATCAGAAAACTTATCTGTATAAACTCTAATCTGTCTTCAGAAACTTACTAGCTATGTGACTGGGCAAGTCACTTACCTCTGTTTGCCTTAATTCCTCATCTGTCAAAATGAACTGTGGAAGCAAATAGCAAAGCACTCCAGTATCTCTGCCAAGAAAATCCTAAATGGAGTCATGAAGAGACAGACATGACTGAACAATAACAATACTATAGGATATTGACAAGCTCAAGGATGTGTAGATGAGGACCCCCAGGGAGTTAAAGAGCCTGCTGAAGGATTAATGCTATATGAATTCTGCCTGAAGAAGAGATTTATGGAAACTGCTTCAAATATTTGAAGGCTTGCTATATGAAAGAGTGAGTAGAAAGTACAGAATTGAAACAGTGGATGGAAAAGAGTTAGGACCATACAGTAGATGGAGCAAAGTCTCTGAACTTAGGAGACATGGGTTCAAACTCGACCTGAGCCTCTTGCTATTGTAAGCTACTTGAGGCCAAGGACTGTCTTTTGCCTCTTTTTGTAGCCTCAGTATACTAGTTTCTGGCTCAAAATAGGTACTTTATATTTTTTTTTTTATTGATTGATTGATCTGTGTGTCCTCAAAACAAAATAAACAAACCAACAAACATCACCCAGGCCTTTGTTTCCTACAGTTTTAATATTGATTATTACAGAGAATCATACTTCAATCCTTCAGGGATTACTCCCCTTTATATATTTTGAAGTCTAAACAAACTGGTGTTTTTGCGGCTCCCCACACACAGCACTCCATCTACCCTCTCTGCACTTATGACTAGAATTCCCTCCCTTCTCACCCTTGCCCAGTAAAATCCCTTACTTCTTTTAAGACACAGCTCAAGCATCACTTTCTACATAATGCCATAGTGAATATCCCTCCGCCCAGTCAATTGCAAGTTCACTTCTCCCTCTCTAACTACATTATGTTTAAGTATATCTTAAATTTATTTTGTATTTCTTCTCTATATATTTATTCTGTTGGTATATATGAAGAAAAGTCAATTGGGGGATCAATTCAGAGACAAGAAGACAAGGTCAAATCCTTCACTGGGCACTAGCTATGTGACCATCAACAAATGACTTAAACGCCCTCGGCCTCCATTTCTAAATCTGGAAAATAAGGATAGTAATAGCTCAAAGGTGGTTTCAAAGATCAAATCAGGTCATGTGTGTAAAACGCTTTGTAAACCTTAAAGTGACACGTAAATGTTTGTTGTTGCTGTGTTACCATTATCAACATCATTGTTATTATTTCATTTTCATGTTATCTCCCAATTGTTGTATAAGATCCCTGAAATCAGACACTCTTCCATCATTGTCTTTTTGTCCCCAACTCCAAATACAGTCTCTCCATATAGTAGGCACTTAATACATGTTTATAAATTTTTTGGTGATTTCTTCCATTTTAGTACTCCACCATTAGATAGAAATCATGACCCTTCTAAGACTTAGTAAATGACTTTCTTGAACATGGCTATGTGAAGAAGATTCTTCTCCGGTAAAATCAACCTAGCAATGTTCCTCTAAAACTTGGGTTTACTCATCCTCAGGCAATATACATACAGTTTATGGTCAGACTCCTACCTGAAGCCTTTTCTGGTTAGCAGGATTGACTAGTTTGCGACTTGATCTTAGCAAGGACTTAGATTTTGGGCAAGGACTTGGCATTTGATGTTCTGCTGCCATAGCCTTTGAAAAAAGCCAGGATGTGTTCTCCAAGTAGAATGTCATTCTGAATTCTTCAGTCCATCAGGAAACATTTATTAAGCATTTACTATGTTCTATGCTTTGTGCTGGGTGCTAGGCATATTAAGATAAAAATGAAAGATTCCCCTTCCCTCAGGGGGCTTACTCTTCCTGGGGAAATACCATCGCAGAAATCAATATTATTAAGTAAAAGGAACCATTCTTAGGGAAATAAAACTGAACAGGGGTCTCGATTTGGGATGAAGAAGGCCCAGGTACAAATCCTAGCTCTAACATTGAATATCTGCATAATCTTGAATACTTATTATTCCTGGGTCTTAAGTTTCTTTAGGTAGAAAATGATGGAATTGCCCCAGTTGGAGTCTGAAGTCTCCTCCAGCTAAAAATAAAAGAAAGGCAAGTTTTCAGGTTTACAGAAGTCTAGAATTTACTAAGCCTAGTCTTATGCACAATTGCCCTCAGAACCAGCTCTTATTCTCTCTTAGTTTCTCTTCTTTGCTTCCCTCTTTTTAAAAGTTGTAGTTTGGGATTCAGACCAATCCAAGTTCAGTAGGCCGCTCCTCTGGCCATGGTTACATTTACATAAAGTTTTTGCCACTTATTATTCTTTTTGACCAAGAAGTAATTACTGGATTTTTCTATAGGATGAAGCTGGAAGTTAATGAGTCAATGCACAAATACTCATCAGCTACATACCATGTGAAAGGTCATTCTCTAGACACTGAGAATTTAAAGCAATAATGAAATATTCTTTGTCATCATAGAACTTATATTTCATAAATAATAAACTTATATTTTATATTGTAATAGGAAAAGTGATATTTGTATGTGCATATATGGTATTATATATAATTATTGTATATAAACTTATGTACATATGTACAGAAGCAATACACATTTGTTTATATATGAACATGTAGAGAAATATATTTATATTGCACTATATTTGCACACATTTACACATGCATACACATACATATACTCATGCTATATATTAATATGTAATACAGATGCATATAGAAATACAACAGATATGCCTAAATGCATGCATGAATCTATGTGCATACATTTATAAATTTATCCATACGTGTATACATAAGCACACAGTCTGTCCCAAAAGTCTTAGCGCATTTGAAAATGATTTAAATCAATTAAAGCTTAAAACTCTACCAAGAACATTGGGATGGCATGTGTCTATACACATGCACACTTGTGTGGATGTTTATACAACCAAGTGTATGTGTATTTTTATGTGTGTATATACAGAACGAGAGAGAGACAGACAGAGAGAGAAAGAGAGACACAGAGAGAGAGTCAGAAAGACAGACAGAGAGAGAGAGAGAGAGAGAGAGAGAGAGAGAGAGAGAGAGAGAGAGAGAGAGTCTGGTAATGAAGAGCAGTAGAATTGGGATAGTTGAGCTATACATGACCTGAATCTTAGAGAAAATAAGAAATTCTTTGAAAGGGGAGGCAGAAAGAATATTGTCCTTCTTTGGAAGCTTATGAGTGCTGAGATACAGAGCTTGGAGAAGGTATTTTATGAGTGAGGAAGTACATGTAAGTTAGTATGACTAGATCAAAGAGTATGAGGAAAGAAATAGCATACAAGAAGGATAAAAGTAAGAAGGAATCAGGCCATGAATAAATAACCTTAAATTCCAAACTGAGGTGCTTATATTTGTTCCAGAGGCAATAAGGAATCATTGGCTTCACAGTGTTATAGGGATATAGCAATTCTCTGGAAAGATCCCTTATACTAGCATCATGTAAAGCATGGGACCTGGAGTCAGGAAGACCTGAGCTCAAATCTGGCCTTAGACACTATTAGCTGTGTGACCCTGGGAAAGTCACTTAATTGCTGTTTGCCTCAGTTTCCTCATGTGTAAAATGGGGATAATAATAGCACCTGCCTCCCAGAATTGTTGTGAGGATTAAATGACGTAATAATTGTAAAGGGCTTAGCACAGTGCCTGGGACACAGTAAGTGTTAGAGAAATGTCAGCTATTATTCTTATTAATTTACCTGGAAGTTTAATAATATAAAGGACATATATTAATTTAAGACAAAATGCCCTTGGTCAAATGAAAGAAAGACAAACACAAGAGAAGAGAATACCAAGCATTTTGCATTTTATCTCATGATGGAGGAGATGGAAATAGGAGACTGTCAAGTCAAGATCCACAGTTCTGCTTCCGATCAAATAAAATAAATTAAAATGTGATATGGTTTGGGGCTGATGGGAAAATTCAACATATTTTGCTTTTCCTTCTCTTCCTCTTGTATGCTTCAATTATTTGGACTTTGTGCAACAACCCAAGGCATTTTGAGATTTCTTTAGATATTACCTATGTATTTGTATGCACAGTTTTCCCCCCAGATAGAATGTAAGCTCCTTGAGGATCAAGATGGTTTCTTTTTTTTCTTCCTATCTCTCCCAAATCAATCACAGTCCCTAGAACACTGTAGTTGCCTAATCAGTGTCTATTGAATGATTAGAACTTGCTTTGATTCATCCTTAATTTGAGATGACCATAACCTCCAAACTATTATTTATAAGCCCCCTTTCTTCTCAACCACCCAACCTGACCAATTAACCAGGTGACATCATAACAAAACCAAAGGAGTTTTCCTCAAAAATAAAAAAAAAGGCTAAATCAAGAAGAGGAGCTTTCTCTCCATCCATTTCCCAAAATTATTTCCTCCTCCTCCTCCTCCTCCTCCTCCTCTTCCTCTCCTGCCAGCCCACAGTCCATCAGCACGGCCCAATGCACTGGGGAATGGGAAAGGTAGGATGACTTGCCAGTTGGACAACTGCTGTTCTCAGTTCCTGGCAGAAAGAATTGTCTCTTGGCACCAAATGGATGGAGCTTCTACAAAATACTGCTGCATCAGTGTTTGAAAGTCTAACACTGGCATGAGTTACAGGGTGGGTAAGATGGGTTTTTTGGCAACCTGTTAGTAGCTAAAGGTTGTTGTTGTTCAGTCATTTTCAGTTGTGTCTGACTCTTTGTGACTCCATTTGGGGTCTTTATGGCAAAGATACTGGGGTGGTTTGCCATTTCCTTCTCCAGCTCATTTTACAGATGGGGAAATTGAGGCAAACAGAATCATACAACATGTCCAGGGTCACATAGCTAGTGGGTATCTGAGTCCAGATTTGAACTTAGGAAGATGAGTTTTCCCAACTCTAGGCCTGGCCCGCTACCCACTGAACCACCTACCTGCCCAGTAGCCAATGGAGTAAAGCACAATATGGTACCACTTACTACTTTTTCATGTATTTCTCTCTGTGTCTCTCTTTGGCCATCGCTATTTCTTCCCTAGCTAAAGTCATTCTAAAACTTGTTATCTTCAGTTCCCTTCTGTATGAATAATGACTAATAATAACACCTAGCATTTATGTATCATTCTAAGTTTTGCTAAGCACTTTACATATGTTGGGCAGCTGGGTGGCACAGTAAAAAGAGCATTGAACTTGAAATCAGGAAACTTCATCTTCATGAGTTCAAATCTAGCCTCAGAAACTTACTAGTTGTGTGATCCTGGGCAAGTCACTTAACCCTGTTTGTCTCAGTTTCCTCCTCTGTAAAATGAGATGGAGGAGGAAATGGCAAACCTCTCCAGTATCTTTGCCAAAAAAGCCCCAGATGGGGTCATGAAGAGTCAGACACAACTAAAAACAATTAAGCAACACAATTAGATATGTTATTATTACATTCAATGCTCATAATAACCCTAAGAGAATTTAAGTTAGCTGGTCAGAGTCACCTGCCTGATAAAAATCTGAGGAAGAATTTGAATTCAGGTCTCCTTGATTTCAAATTCATCCCTTTATCCACTGTGTCATTTTACTGCCTGATGCATAAAATCCCATCTTTGATGTTTACTACCTGTGTGAACTGGGACAAGTCACTTACCTTCTCTGGGTCTCATTTTCTGTATCTGGAAAATGAGAATGTAGAGGCCCCTTCTGGCTCAAGGCCTGAGGTCCCATGTCTTTTCTACCCCTTTCTTTTCCAAATTCAGCCAGTGAAATTGGAAATACAGAGTATATATCATAGATTGAAAGAAGTAAGAGATCTCAGAGGTCATCCAAATTACTTCACTCCTTTTAACAAAGGAGGAGACTGAGGCCCATCAAAGGGAAGTGATTTGCCCAAGGTCACAGAGGTAATATGTATGAAATCTGGGATTTAAACCCAGCTCCTCTGACTCTAGTACCAATGCTCTCTCAGCTTATACTACAAGGTTTCCATCCATATCATTGTGAAAAGATGGCATTTCCCTGGAAAGACCTGCTACACTACCATTAAAATATCATAACTTATCTCACCGGAAGCTTCATAATATAAAGGAAGTTTGGAATAATTTAAAGAAATACAGAAATTGTCTTTTTTGTTGAACTAGTTTTAACAAATACTGCATCTCAGCAGATTTATAATCTCAAGTTACTACTTATGTATTACTAACATTTCTATTTCTCCCTTCAATTTTCTCTGCCTAATAGTCTTCCTCCAGTCCCCAGGACAGACCAAAGCAATGCCCTGTCATGCCCCTTTCTTCTGGTTTCTATTCTTGTGGAAAATATAACTAATGAGAAATACAGCTCACACCCCAATAAGATAAGAAAACAGTGCTGAGCTTCTTGGTCTGGAGAAAATGAAATGGGAAGGATAATAGCAACAGACATTTGCCAAAAGGTTGTATCAACTTCAATGATGGGGATTTTACCCAGATAACTGAATCACTCACCTTGTTCAGAACTGTTTTTTTTTAAATTTTTGCATTTTCTCACCTTTAAAGTCATTGAGATGGACTATGATGGTCTAACCATTTATCAGTACCATATACCACAGTCAGAAACTAAGGAAAAGACTGTGTCTACTTTTGTGGGTTGGGGAGGGAAACAGAGAAATCAAAGAAAAGCTGTAGTTTTAGACAGGTGAGTAAAAAAAATGGTCAGTGAAAAAAGTGAACCATTCAGCTAGCTGAATTTATCATTTGTACCATTTGATGGGGTGTAAGTGGATCTGTCCTCTCCTGGGGCACATCTTGCCATTTAGGCTCTTTGTACCTTAAGGATCAAATCTTACACTATAAGTCAGCTAAAATATAATGGTTCTGCAGAGGCTGTAGGGTTGAATGGAAAGAGAAATGGAGAAGTCAGGATATTTGAATTCCAGTCCTGTCTCTATTGGGGTCCATTTTACCATCTTGACCAACGCATTATTTATCTTTGGGCCTCAAGGTGTTTCCAGCATTAAAATTTAATTATTCCCTATTCAAATTCCAATCAGCAACCAAATCTCATGAGTAGAACATAAATTTCTTGAGGAAAAAAATACAGTTTTCTTATCTTTGTATTGTCAGAAAACTTCTAGACCAAAATAAATAAATCAAAACCAAATGGTAAGAATAACAACAACAAAAACACCCCCCAAAACAACAACAACCAAAATATTGCTAACACTTGGCACAATTCCCTGCCCAGACTATGAAACAAATAATCAGTCAACAAGCAATATAAGTACTTAATAATATGTCTAGCATTGTACTAGGGATACACAGGGGAAAAAAGAATATCTACCTTAAACAGCATGCTTTCTAATGGGGAAGACAACATATATATCATGTAAGAAAAATTGCAGAGTGGATAGAAGATAATTTTAGATAGTATGGGAATTATATGAATATTATTTTATGTGGTCTTTATCTGTTTTTTCATCAGTAAAGAGACTTTCATGGTAGAAGATTCTCTCAATAATACAGTAAAAAATATCTGTATCTGGAGTCAAGGACCTTGTATTCAGATTTTGACTCGGCTATGAGTTCATTGTGAAACTTTGGATAAATCACATAACTCTCTGAGACTCAGATTCTTCATCTGTAGAACAAGAATACTGGATTCAATTCCTACGTTTCCTTCCAGTTTTGATTCTACAGTCCTATGAGATGCTCACAACATTATTCTCTATAACTTATTTCCCTAAAGAGTTACCTGGTGGCCTTCAGTTATTAAATGGCATGTCCAAAGTCATATATCTAGTATAAGTTAGAGGCAAGTGTTGAACAATGGACTTCGTGAATAAATTCAGATCTCTATTTACTATGCCATCCTGTATCTCAATGAATGAATTATATCCCTTTTTTGTTTTTATTTCCAGTTCCGAATTCTATTATTTCCTTTTAAGAAATATGATGCAAGATACCAAAAAACATGATGCCCATTATACATATGAATTCCTGCAAAACATATTTCTGCATTAAGCTATGCTCTGGAAAAAAAAAATTACAAAAATGTGCTTCAACATGTACCCAGAGAGAACCATCAGTTCTCAATCTAGAGGTGGGTAGAATTTTACATCACAAGTACATTGGAGTTGTAGTGGATCATTATATTGAACAGTTACTGAGTCTTTCATAGGTGACTCTCTTACCATGTAAATTGTTCTCCTGAGTCTGCTCACTTCACTTTGCATCAGTTCATATAAATCTTCCCAGGTTTTTCTGAAACCATTCCTTTATTATTTCTTATAGCACAAAATTATTCTATCATGTTCATACACCATAACTTTTGAAAGAATGATATCCCAAACAAAGACCATGTGAGGATGTTAGAAGCAAAAACTAAGAAATACTGTTCAAAAAGACATCTTAACATGTACACACTATGATTACCGTATTTATCAGTGTATCAGTCAAGTGAGTAATTAGATGGAATTGATCCATTTGATTAAAATAGGTATGATTTAGAAAAAAAATTAACAGTATGGCACCTCTCTCTTTCCTATTTAGATAAATATGCAACCATAATATATAAATAGATAATAGGTTGATAGATTTGCAAGTGAATTTATGTGTGTATTTGTATGTCTATAGATAGATGAGAGATTAGATAGGTAGATAGGTGGTAAATATATGTATACATGCACACATATGCATATCTATAGCTAAGTGAGAGAGACAGTAAAAAATATTATTAAGTCTATTATGTATTGGGCAGTGTACTCAATTCTGGGGATACAAAAAAAGGTAAAAACAGTGCCTGCCCTCAAGGAGTTCCTCTTCATGGGTGAAATAACGACAAATCACCATATAATGACAAGGTAAGCACAAAATCAATCGGAAATAATCATCATTGAAAGGGCACTAGATTTTGAGGTGAATCCATGAAAAATTTCCACCAAAGGTGAAATATTAACCTGGACAGAAGCCAGGGATATCTGGAGTCACAGATGAGGAGAGAGAGAGAGAGAGAGAGAGAGAGAGAGAGAGAGAGAGAGA
>NW_027185804.1:18907489-18940539 GCF_028583685.1 Petaurus breviceps papuanus
AGAGAGAGAGAGAGAGAGAGACAGAGACAGAGAGAGAGACAGAGAGAGACAGAGAGAGAGACAGAGAGAGAGAGAGAGAGAGAGTGTCATCTGAGCTCTTTTCATGGAGATATATTTTATTTTGTTTCTGCTCTTTGAACATTAAGTGATCTAGAATTTACCACTTTGTGCAAAAGGATACAAAAGCACAGACAATCCTGAATACCCTTTCAGCTATTCATTTACACACACACAGTTCAATGTGTCTCCTTGTTTCTTTTGAATTCTCTTTACATTTTTTTCCCTAAAATATACCAAAATGGTTAGAGATTTTACAAGACAAATCCAATTATCACATATAAACCCAATCATGGTCTGTGCTTCCCTTTCAAGGAAACATCATAATTTCATTTCACAAAAGCTCTGTATGTGGAATGAAGGCCAAACCTATGAATTCTCTCTGTGGAAAATAAATATTACATATGTTTTTTTTCTTTCTCTCTTGGGAGTTGCCCAGTAGTGTGTTGAGAACATCTAACCCTTGCCTCCATATCAGCTATGAAAACTGCTTGTCAGTGGGACTAAGGCAAATAATCTAATTATTTCTATAGGAGACAGCAGCAAGAGAAGTTAAATTTTTTAAAGCAATATTGTTATCCAGATATCTATAGAGAATGTAGGGTTCCACCTACAGCAACAGCTGATCAGCTTCAATGTCTGTCTATCTGCCTATCTATCTATTTATCTCTATTTTAATATATTTATTTTGCTCATATGTGTATCTATGATATCACGTATATACATTATAAATATGTATATCTATAGATGAATATAAATATTTGTATATATCTACATGGATATGTGTGTAAATTGGGTAAGAAGAAAGCTCGGAAAGGCTGACAAGATGCCATGTTACTCCTCATTATTTAGACTACAGCGTTTTTGCCAGTGAAATGGTTGGGGGAGGGGGGTTGTATGTGGAGGGGGAGGAGCAAAGAAGGGAGACCTGAGGAAACACCCAGTCATATATTCTTCATTATTTTTAAAAATAAAATTATTGGCATAGGAAACATATTAGGGAGGGGAGAGGGAAGTAGGACAGAGGGGGTGTTGTTGGGGTTCACAAAACAGTACAAGCTGGTCTTTGCTTCGATGTCAATTAAGCAAGGGTGATCTCCATTGCTCCCTGTGCCTTAGCACTTAGACTGATGTTCGGTTGATTTATTTTCCCCCTTGTTTTGAATTTTTTTTGACCTTTCAAAAATTCACTAGCTGGGCAGAAATGCCCAGTGGAAGATGTATATCTTTGTGTGGGGGTATTTGCATACATATACATATATGGGGGAGGGTGTTGGGAGGTTGACAACCTGTTACCTACTTTATAATATACTGATGGTACCCACCTATCCCTGTGCACTGCGGGTACAATTCAAAGGAAGAGTAATTAAGGGTGGCTTTTTTTTTATCATTTATTTCTCCTTTTACAAATCAGAAGCTGCTCAGCCTTGATGTGTGATTAGGAATTTGCAGCATTACACATCACATCTCAGTGTTGGAAGCAGAATCTTGTTAACTCTTTCTTGCAATAGCCCTTCCCCCCTTTTTATTCAGTAGAGCTTATCAGTTCACATCTTATCAGGGACAGTATCACTTTAATTTTTTTTAAGAGCATCTGGGACTGAGCTAGGCAAGCCAGCTTTTGCTATGCCATTTAGGTTAGCTCTTTAACTCCTTGGCAGCCAGGAGGCCAGGCTTAGACAGAGAGGACCAAGTCAAACAGGCTGCCTCCTTTCTAGAGGAGTTATTGATTTTTTTTATTTCTTTTTCCCCCAATCAGTGGCTTGCATGACTAACTGTCTCCAGAGGATTTAGACTATAGAGGTTCCCATCTAAATGCTAGAGGTGTCTCTGGATTTGAATAATGGATTCAGAAAAGCACAAACATCACGATTTTCAGATTTCTTCTTGCTGGGATCAGAACTGCCTGTTCAAGACATGGGGGAGAGTGATTCTTTGTCCTTAGAACTTTGAAACTGGGGACTTCTGTAATGACTCCAGTGGGGGCCAGAGGGATACAGAGATCCGGAGGGCCAGTGGTAGATGAGGCTGAGGAGGAATGAGCCCAGACAGCCAGCTAGGAGTGGGTGGGTGTCTGAACTCCTTTCTGCTTTGTCATTTTCCTTCTGTCAGGGGGTGGATGGGGGCAAGGTACTGTGTGTGCAGAAGGCATCAGAAAAACAAATTTGTACATAGTGTATATGCCCAGGGAAGGGGAGGGATTTCATTAGTTGAGGTGAATGGTTTCCCTCTGTGTGAGGGTCATACTAGGAAGGGCCTTTCCTGGCAAAGCCCTAGAGTGCCTTTCATCCATGTTGGAGTTTCTGCTGAATATTATTCTGGGATACATGAAACATGAAGCAGGAGATTTCAAGTCATTTTTAAAGACATTGGAACCTTGGGGAGGTAGCATGTATAGAGTGATGAATTTGAATTAGAAATACCTGGGTTCAAATCTCACCTGTGACATTTATTATCTTGTGACTGTAAGTCACTTAACTTCTTCTAGATGGCCTCTGAGGTATATAACAACAGTAAATCCCTGTTCAATCATGAGCAAAATCATGACAAAAGTCAAGTCAATAAGCATCTATTAATGTCTACTATGGAACAGGCACCATGTTAGATTAGGGATTACACCAACTAGAATTAAGGATCAGAATATATTCTATTTCTATTCAAATTATAGAAAGGCATCCTCAGAGTTCCTAGCACCAGACTGAGATGTGAACAATCTCCATATCCTTGACTTTAGATGTGATGATCCAAATGGTTAATGTCACTGTGTCTTGTCAATTCCACACACACAACATTTCTCACTCCTGTTCCCTTTACTCTACTATGAGAACCACCACCTAATTCTGGTCCTCCTTACCTGCCACTTGAACTATCATGGTAATATCCCTCTTTCCAATCTGTCTTCTTTTCTAAGCCCTCCTCCAAGCAGCAAGTCAAATAATTGTCCCAAAACATAAGGGCCACTGGAGCTTTTCCCTACTCAAGAATTTTTGGTGACTCCCTCATGCCTCTAAACCCAAACCACCAATTCCTCAGGTTGGCATTTTAAAGTCCTTTGGCAACCTGGATCTGGATGACATTTCCAAACTTGTTTCTCACAGTCTTCCTCCCAGTCTACTATCCATTTCCTACCTTTGGTTCATTTTAGGACACTGCTCATCTCCTACTCCATGTCTTAGCACTCAGACCTCTTCCTCTTCACATTTATTCTTGTGAATCCTTCCATCTTGAACTAAGTTGCCACTCCCCAAATGAAGTCTTTCTTGAGTCTCCTAATGGTTAATGTTGCTTCTTACCTTCATGTGTATTTGGTTTGCAGTTAGCTGGCCGTGTGTTTGATCCCTCTAATAGAACATAACTTATTCCATAGTAGGTATAGTTTTTTAAGTGTATCCTCAGGGTCAAAGCATAATGTCTTACACTTAGTAGGTGCCTTCTCAAATGAATAGGTAGATTGAGTTTTGTTGGAAGAAAAATGATGCTCTTAAATGTCCAAAGGAACTGGAGAAAAAAAAAAGTGGGGGTTAATGTTTGAGAGAACAGGCAAAGGAAGCAGAGAAAGGAAGAACTGACTCATCTTCCAGGAGTTTTATTGTTCACATTTATAAACAGAGACAAATATGGATCTATTTTATTTCAGTGATACCTATGAAGCTTAAAAGTCCCAGTTTCCCTAAAAATTCCATACAGATGGAAGAGCCCCCTGGAATGTTGCAAGACGTGTCTCCTTCATTTTGGAGATAGCATGGAATGGGAGAATTTGGAGTCAGAGGAAATGGATTCAAATCCCAGTTTTTCCAATAACTGTCTGTTAGGCCTTCAATTTGCTTTATCTCCCTGGCCTCTCAGTTCCCTCATCTGTAAAATGAAGTACTGGGACCCAGTGCCCTCCCAGGTCTCTTCCAGTACTAAGTCTATGATCCTGTGATCTCATACAGGACTGAATGAGGACGACTAAGTTAAAACAAACCTTGTGAGCCCTTTCCAACATAGCTATGTAAACCAGAACACTCTCCCTACATTATCCACGACTTAGCACAGACAGGAGAGCTTAGGGAATGAGTCACTCAAGAATCCCAGGAGCACCAAGAATGAGGCTACTGCTGAGTCATCCAGAAGTCAGCTCTATACTAAGGCCACAGCCCACCTTCAGTCATGGTTCTGGAGACAGGTGGTGAGAAGGTTCCACCTGTTATCTAGCTATCCTGGGATACAAACAAACACATCAGAGAAATGAGATGAAACAAGAGGGAAGAACAAACATGTTCCTTCCTCTGACAGTCTTTTCCCCCTTTTTTCAACCTGAATGAGCCAGATCATGGGCCAAACCTTCATTTCACTTGGCACCTTGACACATGACAGCATGGAGTAAGGCTTGAGGCCTTGGCTGAGACACAAAACCTAGGCAGGAGGTCCTCATGATAGCCCAGATTCCTTTTTCTTTTTTACATTTGGAAATGTTTTTTTGAACCTCTTGGCAAAGCCCTGAAGATGTGATGAAATGCATTTTACCTACATGCTCTCTTTCCTCTTCTACCAATTCCCACTCTACATTCATGCTCACAAGAGCATGTACAACATGTGTATACACATATGTGCTTATTCCTCATGGTCTCACCTAGTCACCCACCAATTTTACTCTCTAAAATTCGGAAGTCAATTTATATAATCAATGTATTCCTTAATCTATCCATTCATTTTGATCAACAAGTGGTTTAAGGCCAACTATTATGTGGAGGGAAATGAAGAAAACACTAAGGAGGAAGACTTGCTTTCAAGCAGCTTATATTCTAATTGGGGAGATAAAATGTAAGCATCCACAATGATCATTATGAACACAAAGTTTTGAGTTTGAAATGATTTGCATAAATAAGAGGTGGGAGTTCAAAGGAGAAATCACTTCATATTTAAGCACTCTCTTACTGATGTAACTAGCATAGGGCCATTGTACCTTTGCCAAAGGCTGTTGCTTTCTGGAGGAATCGTCTTTCCTCACAAGGTATAGACATTGTGTGTAGGGGTGGAGCATGGGGGAGAAAGGTAGGTGTGTCCTCCCCATGGAGGTCTGGCTTTTTGATTCAGCATAGAACAAGCAGAAAACTGTAAAACAAGAAGGAAGACCACAGGGAGAAAGGATGAACGGTCTTCTCCATACACACTCTAAGTATATGGAAGGATGGAGGCTCCTCTCCATTCCTTCTCTGGCCTAGGTCCACCGTTACCTGATGGTTTGGTTACCAAGTTCATCTCCCAGAGCACACCTACCTCATACTTGTGTGACATTATCTGATATACCAGCTTAGGGACACAGGGCAGTCTGGTGATGGCGAGATATATCTCAAATCCTTGCCTCAGGTTCCAGAATTTATAACACACAATTGTGTCTGTAGTTGTGGCTCCACTATTCAGGCAAAACCTTATGGAACAATATGAGTTTAAGCTGAGTCTTGAAGGGTAGATGACATTTAGACAAAGCAGATAGTAAGGAGGCAGAAGGAAGAGTGTGGTCAAATGGAGAAATGCCTTTACATGGAATTTGGATATTCATGTTTCGATACATCAGGCAATAGAATTCCAGTTCATTTGTTGACTTGCTTCAAATTTTGAGTCCTAAAAGCTTAAAAGATCCACGAGAGAAGGAAATATATCAAAATCCTATGCTAAGCACATTCCAACTACAGAACGGTGCTATATAGCCAGAGTATGATCAGCACTCCCCTTGGAGATGAGGTTTTACTTTGGTAAGTAGCCTCTGATATCTATGTCCTTATGGACACATTGAACTTCATGAACTGTATGTCTTAAGTTAAATTTATTCAAGGAGTTGTTGTTGTTAAGGCACAGGAATCATATTATATCAAAATCTTAGACCAAGAGCTAGAAGATATTTTAAGAATCATTACAAATGAATAAACTAAGACCCATTCAGGTAGTGACTGACCCAAGTTCTTAGAAACACTAAGAGACAGAAGCAGGAATGGAAATCAAGTGTTCTAGCTTCAGAGTCAGCGCTGATTCCATTGCTGCTGCTGCTGCTGCTGCTGCTGATGATGATGATGATGAAGATGATGGTAACCAAAACCAAAACTAACATTTGATATTGGTATTTAATTCCATAGTAATTATATAGCACTTTATATTCATTATCTCTTTCACTGGCCATTTCCCATGCATGGAAGACACTCCCATTTTAGCTCTGCCTTAGAGAGTCTTCTCTTCCTTTAATACATAACTCAGGAATAATCTTCAGCTTGAAGTTTCCTGGTTCTTCTAACTGCTACTGCCATCTTTCTCAAACTACCTTATATCCAACTACTTCTCATTTATCTGAATATATCTACTTTATAATGAGAATTCATCTATACTAAAGCATATATATATGTTTTATATAATATATACTACACAAATATATGAATGTATAATATGTACTATTCAAATATACTCTTGGGTACGCATATGCACATACATATGTGTGTATATATGTAGGCATGTATATATATACACACATACATACATACATATATATATATAAACATATCCCACAGTATACTTCCTGATTCTTTTAATAGAATGTAAGCTCTTTGCAAATAAAGAATATTCTATTCCTTGAACTGGTATTCTAAGTTCCTAGAAATGTTGTTGGAAACTCTCAGGTGCTTAATAAATTCTCATTGGTGAAGTAATGCACTTCACTTCATCTCCATTATTCTAAGACCTGTTGTTGATGCAACTTGTCTGTATCAAACTTGGGCAACTTACATAGGGTCTTTGGATGTCCATATTTTCATTTTTGCATTATATAGTTCATTGGCTGCACCTTGTTTTCTGATTTAACTCATCAATCACATGATTAAATGAAGTAAGATAATAGGTGCTAAAGTTCTGGACTTGGAGTCAGGAGACACATGTGATCTAATTATGCCTACAGTCCTTATTAGCTGTGTGACCAAGACCAATTCAGTTAACCTCTCTGAATTTTGCTTTTCTTGTCTACAAAAATCAAGATAATAATACCTGTAATGTCTACCTCACAGGGATTCTGTGATGTTCAAATGAACTAAGGTATATAAAGAGTTTCATAAACTTTAAAGTATAAAATTAAACAGAGTGATCTCTCTCATCCAGTGACATTGTTATAATTACTTTTATCATTTTATTATTAAACAAAATGATGATTAATTCTACCTTCTCAAATTAAGTAGTGCTACTGTAGTTCTCCAAGCTTTACTGTATTAAGATGGGTGGAAGATGAAATATGGTTGTTAAAAAATAAGATGTTACAGTATGCTATAAACAGAAGCTTTTCTGACACTCGCATTTTACAGTAAGCCCACTTTTAAAACCACATAGAATCTTTAAATAGAGCTTTTCTCTATTGCAACATCTTGTGTTTGCATAGTACCCAACTTATTTTAAAATATTCTCCAACATGAAGAGAAAGCCCAATTCGTTTGCATAGTAGACACCAAGATTAGTTTGAAAACAGTAAAAAATATAAAGAAAATGGAATAATAGAATTGACTGTTTCCTATTTTTTAAAGGCATTCCTAAATGAATGAATACAAGGTTTTTTAATAGCTTTAGGAATAAACATAGTGAAAGTTATCTCCATATGATGAAGTACAATAATTGTAATAAAGTACTTTTCAATTTCTCCTCTTTCAGACCAAAGTCACACATGTCCTGCCAGAGACTTCCCTTTGTGAATGTGTGCACATAGATTTGAAGTCTTATTCATCCTTCAGATTCAACTCCAACACTCCTCCCATACATGAAGCCTTCTTTGATACCCTTAGCCAACACTGATTCCTCCCCTTCTAAACTCATCTCATGCCATTTTATTTTTTTTACTTTTCTAATGGGTCTATTATGTTTAAATTGGGCGGGCTAGGTGGTGCAGTGGATAGAGCACTGGGTTTGGAGCAAGGAAAACAGATTCACGAATTAAAATCTAACCTCAGCCACTCACTAGCTATATGAACTAGGGGAAAGTATTTTTTTTCAGAATTTATTTATTTATTTTTACTTTTTAACATTCATTGTCACCAGACTTTTAGTTCCAAATTTTATCCCCATCTGTCCCCTATTCCCCCCCCCAAGATGGCAAGCACACTGATTACCCTTCCCCTAGTTTGCCCTCTCATATACCCTAGGCAAGTTATTTAGCCATGTTTGCCTCAGTTTCCTCATGTGTAAAATGAACTAGAGAAGGAAATGGCAAACCATTTCAATATTTTTGCAAAGAATATCCCCAAAATGTGGTCACAAAGAATGAAAGGACTTAGCAACAATGTTTAAATTTGTATTATTAGTTCTTTGTTCACATCTTATTCTATTCAACAAATCATTGATTTGTATGTCATGAAATGGACCTTTCTGTCTTTAACAGTGACTCACCCAGGGCACTGATGTACTTAATAAATATCTAAGATATGACTTACATGTTGACCTTTTTTCTTGGTCGTAGGGGAGATAGAGAAGGGAGGGGAGCTTATCCTCTGATTTCATTGGTTTAGGAGACTTCAGGTAAGTATCTGGACTCACCACCAACACCAATGTAAATCACGATCACTCTATAATTTAAATTCTAAATCACCCACATCACTTGACTTAATAAGTCAAGTGACTTTCCCAGGGTGACATAGACAGGATAAGGTGGCACTTGAAGGTGTGTAGTTTGAGTCAAGACAGATTTACCATTATACAACCATGTGTATAAATATTGTTCTCTATATTGTTCCCTACATTTAAAGGGACTGAAATCCACATGCATGGAGGGATTGCCCACACCAGGTACAATGACTTTCCTAGGGAGAGCAGTTATCACAGTCACAGTGTCTTCCTTCATATTTGTCTAGAGGCACAAGGTACAAATACCCACTAGTGATCATCCTTAGGGATCAACCACTAGAGTACCCCTCTTCCATATTCCTTCCTCTGACAACCCCTAGAGGGGCAAGGACCCGTGATTCTCTGAGAAATGGACCTCCCCCTCCTGGAGCAACTGTGTCCAAGATAGGCCACCATGCTTCACTCAGTCCCCAGCCTCCCACTCATCTAAATTAATTGTGGGGATTAGTTTTGACTACTTACAGTTCTAACAATCACCAATGAAATTATGGAGATGTGATTTATTCAAATATTAAGGAAGGAGATTTTCTACTCAAAACAATCCAAAGAACCAGGTCCCCAGACGTTCTATCTTCTACCACTTTCCACAGCTATCAATAGAGGGATAACACAATGGAGAAAGCTTTGGAGGGAGACAAAGTTTTGGAAGGACCTGCATCTAGTAGGTCAAACTCTGCCTTCAAAGGAGAGATGTAGGGTTTACTTAATAGAGAGGTGTGAATGAATGACTATTCATTTAGTGACTGTTCTCAGCTTCTTTGATTGAACATGATATTCAGAGGTGGAGAACCACACTCTATTATTCACATTCTTGACCAACACCTAGTCAGTGTTATATTACAAAGAAGACAAATTTTGCAATAATACCTATCTGGAAGGTAGATAGAGCACTAGCCCTGCAGTCTGGAAGACCTGACTTCAAAATCAGTCTCAAATATTTACTAGCTGTGTGACTGCACAAGTCACATAGCCTCTGTTTGCCTCGTCATCTGTAAAAAGAGGATTTGCCTTATCACCTGTAAAAAGAGCATAATAATAGCATCTATATCACAGAGTTGTCATAAGGATCACATAAAATAATGTTTGTGAAAGTCTGGCATATAGTAAGAAAGTCTGGCATATTGTCTTCCCTCCTACCCCTCCTGAAGATATAAGATATCTGTGTGGCACACAGTTTAAGAAGCACTGAAGGGATCACAAGTAGAAAAAATTTAAGAAGGCCTGCCTAAGAGTGTGTTAATTCTTATCATTATTTCATCCTCACTACAACTCTGAAGAGTAGGTACTAGTAAGGATTGAAGGCCAGATTTGAACTCAGGTCTTCCTGACTTCAGTCCTACTGTTCTATGCACTGTCCTACCCAGATGGTATCCTGGACAGAGACTAATGTGGGACTTCAAAGATCATCTCCATTTCATTTGATGAATGAGGAAACAGGTTCAGCAAGTAGAAATGATTTTCTGAAAACCAATGGATGAGAGCAGAAATAAGAGAATGGCCAAGCCCTGGACCAGACACCAAAGCCCTCTTGAGTTTCTCAGCTTACCTATATATGTAATATAATCTATTTCATGCTTTAAATTCACCTCCATTAACTCGTTCAACTCCTAATAACTCTGATAAATGGGTAGGACAACTAGCATTGTGCCCATAATTTGTATTATTTTGTCATTTTCAGTCATATCCAGCTCTTTGTGACCCCCTTTGTTGTTTTTCTTGGCAAACATTTTGAAGTGGTTTGTCATTTCCTTCTATAACTCATTTTACTGAGGAAGAAACTGAGACAGGTTGCCCAGGGTCACACAGCTAGTCATTTTCTGAGGACAGATTTGAACTCGGTTGTTTCTGACTCCAGGCTAACTGACCTATCCTCTTCCAGTTCATAACCACCTTATGTCCATAATAGAGATGCTCAAACAATGAGATTAAAAAATGAAGGTCACATTGTAAATGACAGAGTCAGGATCTGATTCCAGGTCCTCTGATTCCAGTTCCAGCTCTCTTTCCCCTGTGATACCTTTTCATTAGATTTAGTAAATTTTCACTAGGGAAAAAAAGTTTAGGAGAAGGAAGGAGCAGTTTGATTTCTTATCAAGTAGATAAACAGACCATCTGGAGAAGTCTGCTACAAATAGGAATGCCAGGACTTGGAAGGGAAGAAATACAAAGAATTGAGAGAGTTGTGATGCATGGTGTTGGTGAGGCTGTTGCCTATTCAAAATGCCTTTTAAAATTGTACCCATTTTATCATATAAAGAAAATATCAGTGTATTCTCTAATGACAAGAGGGCGAGTGGAGGTAAGAGAGGAGGAGGGGGAGATAGTTCATTATTGTAAAGTACCTCTCTTCTCAGGACTTCCAAGTGGTAGAATCCTTAGAGGTGAAAGCTCATCTAATCCAACCCCCTTATTTTTCTTAGGTGAAACTAAGACCTAGAGAGGTTAAATAACTTGCTTGAGCCCATATATGTTTGTTCCCAACTTTAAAGCCCCATTTACCTCTAAAGTATAAGGAAGTTGAATTGAATGTCACTACAGCCATGCCTCAAATTATCAAAAGATTCAAACTGGACTCTACCCTATATCACAAGGCCTTTGCACATTTTGGAAAATGAGTCCATTTCTCTTCAAGATAATATGAAGTGGCTTCTAATAAGAACCAAGGGTTCCTTCTCAGTTATCGCTGTTCAGTCATGACTGCCTCTTCATGACCCCATTTGGGGTATTATTGACAGAGATACTGGACTTGTTTGCCATTACACTATTCCAGTTCATTTTAGATATGAGGAAAGTAAGGCAAACAGGGTGAGTTGACTCACCCAGGGTCACAAAGCTAGTAAGTGTTTGAGGCTGAATTGGACATGATTTAATAACTGCCATGAGATTGGGTCATGGAGATTTGTTATTGCTGACCTCATTGTGGGCCAACCTACTACTTCCCAAGGCAATCTGTCTCACTCTTGGCCAGTTCTAATTGCTAGGAATGTTTCCTTGTATCAAGCATCGATCCCAATCTCAGCAACTTCCACTCATTAGCCTTAGTTCAATCCTCTGGGGCCTAGAACAAGTCCACTTCCTTCTTTCTGTGAAATCCCTCCTGAGGGTCTGTATTATTTCCTTTGATCTCCTCTGAAAGTGCTCTAGCTTCTTAAATATGGCACTCAGAACTGAATGAAATATTCCAAGTGTAGTGTGACTATAGGAGAATACAATGTGACCATGACTGCCCTGCTCCTAGGCATTATGTCTAATGAAGCCTAAGATACATAGATGTGTTTGGTTGCCAGGTTTAAACTTGAGGCTCATTAAAGCCTCCAGATTTTTCAGATTATTTTCTATCAAAATTTTCCTAATATCTAATGCTATATTTAGTTATTTTCTATTATAAAATTTTATTGCCTACATATGTGCTTTGGAATTTGTGAAGCTTTGGGGTTGGAAGAAAATGAATGTATGTGCATGTGTGTGTGTTCATGTGTGTATGCATATGCATATTAAATTTGTATGTGATTGAATGATTAGGTTCCTGGCAGCTAGGTGGTAGAGTGGAAAGTGTAGAATGTGAATTCAGCAAGATTTGGATTCTAATTCTGCTTCTTACACTTAATATCTTGGTGATTCTGGGAAAGTCATTCGATCTCTATCCTAACTTCATCTTCCGCATTTGTAAAATGAGGATAATAATAGTACATACCTTTGTGAGTTATTTATAAAATTAATTCAATATTTTATTTCCCACCATTACACATAAATACAATTTTAAACATTTCTTTAAAAAATTTGAGATCCAAATTCTCTGCTTCCCTCTTTCCCCTCATTGAGAAGCTAAGCAATGTGATATAGGTTAATACATGTGCATTCATGCAAAACATATTTCCATGTTAGTACAGTTGCGAAAGAAAACACAGGCAAAAATAAAAATGGGAAATATAAACAAAGTTTTTTTTTTAAGTATGCATCAATCTATGCTCAGGCGCTACAAGTTCTTTCTTTGGAGATGTATAGCATTTTTCATCAGGAGTCCTTTGGAATGATCTTGGATCATTGTATTGCTGAGAATAGTAAGTCATTCACAGCTGAATATCATACAATATTGCTGTTACTGTGTATAATGTCATTTTCATTCTGCTCATTTCACTTTGCATCAGTTCATGTAAATATTTTCAGGTTTTTCTGAAAGCCTCCTGCTTGTTTGATGTTTGTTATAAGGAATAATGAGACAACATCCAAAAACAATCTGCACACCTTAAAGTGCTACAGAAATATTAGTCATTGTTACCATGATCAATATCATCATCCACATTATTATTTTCGTCCTCCTTGCCATCAGCCTCAATGAATTTATAATCACTGTAGGTAAAAGGACACACTGCAATTCACTGTATTTGAGAACCAGATGTGGATTGAAGTCTAGACTCACCTCTTTGCTGACTGTGTGACTCTGATCAAGTTATTTGCCTCTATGGGCCTCAGTTTCCTGATACTGTATAATTAGGAGGTTGAGCCAGATGGTTTCTAAGGTTGATTCCAGTTCTTATTCTGATGAATCAATTCTATCATCATCTCTCATGTCAGAATTAATTAATAAAATGAGGTAGTATGAGATTAAATATTAGAATTATTATACAGTTCAGCAGCCACATATTTGTGTTTTGTAAAGTGCCATAGTACGTCAGAAGTATGTATTTGTAGCTAGAGCAGTCATCAAGCCGGGGCTTGATGGAAGGGGCAGTAATTAACTTGCACCTTGAAGGACAGGTAGGGTTTGGACAACTGGAAATGGAGGGCATAATAAAGCACATTAAAATTGCCAGATGGCACTTTGGGCCTTCTCTTCCTTTGCACATAATAAGTAATTAATAAAGATGTGTTGATGATAATGACTCCAAGTATCTGTGATTTATGAATGTAGGTGCTAAATCTCCTAATACAAACATCTTCCCCATGCCTTGGGAAATATGTTCATGAGTTTCTGTGGTTTAATACTGGGAGGGCATCCATTTAAAGATGAACCACTCTACTTGATAAACATGGTCCTCAAAGAGAACATGTGTAGTTGATCAGTAGGTCCATTCTTCAAACACATTAAGGCCAGTGGAACCAATCAATGCTTGCGTTCCACTTCCATAACCATGGGAATTCAGCATTGCCTCTTTACCTCGATGATGTGTCAGAGTAGGACTTCATAAGAATATCCATTCATCTATCTATATAGTTATAGATTATATATAAATATAGGCTATTATTATTAATGATAATTTTTGGAACATGAGGAAGACAAGGGATGAAGGCATGAAGTTGTTACATAGTTTGGGGAGGGGAGTGGACAGTGAAAAGACAACCTCTGGGAATCAGGGACTTTTGATTGGGGAACAACAAGAAAGATATTTAGCTCCGTAGGATGGGACCATACAGTTATAGGCCTTCAATTTCAGCCTGTACAGTGGATGTAAATCTTTGAAATTCTCAGAGACTAAGGAAAGCTCACAAAAGATTGCCAATTTGTGTCATCACAATATTTTTTAATTAAGGTATAAATTCCAAGGAGCACAAGATCTCACTCTCTTCCTTAGAAAATTTTATTGTTAATTGTATTAGTCTTAAGTCTTAAAACAAAATAAAATCTAATTAAAGATAGAAAAAAAAAAGGATAATGAGATTATTTCTCTCAGTTTTGCCCTTTCCAGGGACCAGATGTCAGGGAAATTGCTTATTTTTTTGAAGAGAGAGATAGGGCTATATTTTCTTTCTTTCGGAAAGAAATCATTGATATCAGGTGTGCCTGCGTGTTTGGTTAAAGTTCAACTTTGATGACACAAATACCCACTTACCAGTGGGAGTCACATGTGAGTAACGGAGGGTGAGCTTAATTCACTAGGGAGTACTTTGCCTGCAAAATTCCAATTATCAGCCAACTTATCAGTACACTGGTAAATGAAATAAGGCTTATGAAGTGCCCTCCAATGTATTCAATAGTAAGAAACAGCAGAAATTTCTAACATCTTTACCAGAAGTGCAGATGAAAGAGAGATGGACTTGCAAACACTCTCTTGGCTCTACCATTTACTAGCTAGGGATTCCCCTGGCAAAGTCATTGAACATCTCTGAACATCAGTATCCTCTTCTGAAAAGTGGACATAACAATCATTGTCCTGTCTGCCTCACAAGGAAAGTGCTCGATTTTTATGTGATAAGACCTGGGCTCAAATCCTAATATTCCTAGTAAAAAATGACAAAGCTAGGATTTGAACTGGATTTCTTCTTATACCAAATTCAAAGGTCTTTGCACTGCTTCACAGCTGCCTCCCAAGTCAGATCACTTCAATTTGTGAACCTCAGATCCCTCATTTGTAAAATGAGGAAATGGGACACAATTATCCCCAAGATTTTTTTTCAGCAAGAATATTCTGTTTTTTTGTTTGTTT
Organism: Petaurus breviceps papuanus; assembly: GCF_028583685.1. Classification (NCBI taxonomy): domain Eukaryota; kingdom Metazoa; phylum Chordata; class Mammalia; order Diprotodontia; family Petauridae; genus Petaurus; species Petaurus breviceps. The sequence goes on from NW_027185804.1 coordinate 18,922,600, forward strand.
GTTTTTTTAATGGGGAATGCTAAGGAAATCAAAATGAAATAACATCTGTGGAAGCTCAAAGATGGTAAAGAGCTCTTCTAAATTAAGGTGGAAGAATCTTAAAAAATATTACATTGATTTTAAGGACACACCCAAATTGAAGTATCAGGATTTATGTAATTTTGCTGAATGAACTCTCCTCTATCCCCTGGGAATGGATTTGAATCCAGAATCCATCGGCCACCACAAGGTAGGAAGTGCCTCTAAAAGCCAAATCAACATCATTAACTTTCACTGGATGGAGATGAGGCAGCCCCTAGGTAACTTTCTCAAACTTCTTCCATTCATAGATGACACAGCTGGGTAGAAATTAGTCTCTAAAAATACTTTCACACAACCTGCTTGTTTTCTAGTCACTGTCTGCTTATGTTATGCGCATTCCATCTGTCAATAGATATGAGTCACACATTCGACCTTTCAGTTTCACTTGCGCACATAAATTTCTTCCAATTTCCTGTGAAACAAACACTTTTAACTCTTTAGGGTTTTGTCATTGCCCACATGACACCTTTCAGTGATGCAAAGGTCCAAGGAAGCCCTCAAGTGTGTGTGGTAAGAAGTAGGAGCCTCATGTTCTTTGTGGAACTGTTCATCATAGAAAGAGATTACATTTCCATTATTTGCCAAGGAGAAACACACACACACACACACACACATTTGACAACCATCAAAAAAACAACAGCAACAAAAAGGAGCAGATATAGCCAAAAGACTTCCCTTGACATTGGCTAACAAGGTTAAAATGAGATAGACAAAAATCAGATGCCACCTTGAATATCCATCCATCAATGAAAACCTATCTTCAGAATGAAAGAGTGCTCTCTCTCTCTCTCTCTCTCTCTCTCTCTCTCTCTCTCTGTCTCTCCTTCTCCTTCTTTTCCTTCTTCTTCTTCTTCTTCTTCTTCTTCTTCTTCTTCTTCTTCTTCTTCTTCTTCTTCTTCTTCTTCTTCTTCTTCTTCTTCTTCTTCTCCTTCTCCTCCTCCTCCTCCTCCTCCTCCTCCTCTCCTTTTCTCCTTTCCTTTCTAAACAATTCTAGTGAAAAAGTCCTCCAAACTCCTTCAGGGAACTCAAAGTTCATGCTTTGCATAATTGAGACATGACTAACTGCTTGAATAAAATCATCCAATTTCATTTCCTTTCCAATTCAACACAATGAGTTACTTAAGGTAGAAAGAGACAGCAAACAGGAGCAGATCATTACTTTATGGAATTTAGTAGGAAAAAAATTGATTTGGAGCCTTGAAAAGAGCCTCACAACTTGCGTTTTAGATATAAATAGGTAATAAATAGAAGTTACCTAAAGCCTTTTAATTGCTGTAAGTTTTTTTTAACACATAACTGAAAAAGAACAGAGTCATAACTAGGATTGGGTGCCTGGAGTTTTGTCCAAAGAAGCCAAATTTAGAAGGATGATTAAGTGTCTGAGCTTCATAGAGAAAATATATTTTAGCAACTAGTTCCCTTACTAGCTGGGAATTCCATTGACAAAGCTATTTAAACTCTCTGAGCTTTAGTTCCAGAGTTAGAATGCACCTTGGAGGCCATCAAGTCCAATCTGAGCCTGAAAAACCTAATATAACTATGATGCAGTTACCTAGGTTTTCTTGAAGACTTTTAGTTAGAAGAAACCCATTACATTGTAAGGAAGATCATTCACCTTTTGTATTACTTTAACTCTTAGGCTATTGCTTCTGAAATACAGCAAAAGAAGAGGAACACTTGAAGTAGTATGCTACACCATGTAGTGGGCTGAAATGTATTTCTCCACTCCTCCATTTGCCATTTACCCTCCCCAAAGCTAGGGGCCCATCTTGGTAGAATTAAACAATGATAAAGTTATCTACTGAGCAGGTAGCATTACCATGTGTCTGTTGGTAATAAAGATATAAGAAAGGAAGATAGGCCCTGCCCTTAAGTATTTATATGGCACCTACTGTATGCTAAGGTACTGTGTCATATGTTTAAAAAAATACCTCATTTGATCTTTACAACACCAAAGGTAGGTGCAATTTTCTATATTTTACAGTTGAGGTAACTGAGGTCAGGTGTTTTGTGCAGGGTTGTACAATTATTAAATGCCTGATGCTGGATTTAAACTTAGATTTGCTTAATTCCAGACCCTGAAGTCTATCCACTCAACTACCAGTTGCCTCCATAAGAACTTTACATTCTAATTAGAAAGAAAAATATAGAGAAGACCAGCAAAGGATGTTTTGGATAGAGAAGTTACATGCTGAATAGCATCATAGGACGAGTGATTGATACAGTGATAACCTTTTGTGAGCACTCTGAAGGTTTCTACTCTGTCCCCTCTTACACATATAGGTGTTGTCCTGGTCTCTCACCCCTCAGCTAAAGAAGTGCTTAGTACTCCTTTACACACACACACACACACACACACACACACACACGCAATTTATGATGGAATAAAGGTAATTAGTCACATACAATTGATAAGAAACAAATGTTTGCATATCCCATGTCTTTTTATTTGTTCTAGGGGTTATGTAGAATGGGAGATATATTAATAATACCTCTCCTCAAATCCATTTCCTGCCTTTTAAGGTTATGAATCATAAGAAAGCTGAGACAATCAGTCAAAAAGCATAAATTAAACACCTATCATATGCCAGGCACTGTGATGGATCCTGGGACACAAAGATAGAAACTGAAACATCCTACCATCAACACTATCATCATCATCACCATCACCATCATCATCATCACAATCCTCAAGCATTTATTAAGTGGCAAGTATGTGTTAGGCATTCTACTAAGTTCTGATGATAAAAAAAGAAAGGCAAAAACATAGTCTTTGCTCCCAAGGGGCTCACATTCTAGTGGGAAGAAAAAATATGGGAACAACTATGTTATTATGAGAAATATAAAGTGTAACTGGAATTAATATCAGAGAGAAAGCACTAAAAGTTGGTGGAACTGGTAAGGATTCCTGTAGAAATTAGAATTTGAGATGATCTGGAGAAAAGACAGTCATGAGATGATGAAGGGGAGCATTTCAGATATGAAGGATAGCCAATGCAATGACAATGTCCACTTTATCTTCCAAGATCCGCTTTCTGAAGCCCACCAGAAGAAGGTCAAAACTGTTTTTTTCATTTGCTAACATTTATCTCTTCCTTCTCTTTCAGTCTTTTGGCCATTTCAATGTCCCAAAGTTCATCAGCTTAGGATATTTTTTGCAAGGAAACAGAAAGGATGAGAAAACTCAAGCCAGATTGGCAATGAGCCCAGAAAAGAGATTCCACAAATGATTATAATGATTTTAATGGGAAACTTCCATATGCCTCTCTTCCTCCCCCCTCCTCCATTCAATTGGCCTCCACTTTTCTAAAATCTTCCTCTCCATTCTGGGCTCCTATTAGCCATAACACTAGGGAGAGAGAGGGAAAGAAATATCTCAATAGCTACTCCTACAGTGCCCCTTTCCACAGTTGAGCCTATGAGAAATAAATACAAAAGACTAACAATTATAAGCATTATCTGACAGAATCAGAGTCCACAAAGATCTTCATTAGATTATAACAAAGAGGCAAAATTAATAAGATGAAACAAATGAAAAGTTTTACCCTCAGGTCCAAAAAATCAATTGCAAAATTAATGGATGAATGAGTTGGATCAAAAACATTTCAGATGCTTTCCCTTTTAAATTGCAAATTCCTTGAAGTCTGGAACTTCTTTACCTTTGTACACCTAGCACCTAGACCAGCACCTGATATATAGCAAGTGTTTAATAGTTTTGGTGTTGTTGTTGATTACAGTCTCAGATGAATGAATAGTGTAACATCACAGCAAAGAAAGTAAATAACATATAAATCTCTATTATTAATAGAACTATTAGTGTCTGGATTGAATATTTTGTTTCAAATATAGTCTATCCAACTCAGGCTCCTTCTTTGGTACTGTGTTTAGTCCTTGGAGCTGTATTTTAAAGAAGTTCCCAAAGTAGGGTGATAGGTTGGTGAAACTAGATATTATGGGAGAAAAAATAGAGTTGTTTAAATGAACTTATGATATTTACTATGAAGATCGGAAGAATTAGGAGAAAATGATCACTCTCATCAAGTATCTTAAGAGCTATCACCTCAAAGAGAGGTGTCCAATTCCATGAGGAAAAACTAGGATAACTTATTAGAACATGAAGAAAAAGAGATTTGGGGGGGGGATTGAAAGGAACTCCAAACAGCCTCAAGAAGTAGTGGGTTCTGACAGTGGAATAGAGGTGTGGATGACCATGCATTTGTTATTCTATGTTGATAATTCTTCATCAGACATTAGTTAGACAAGGCTGTAGTTAAGGTTTTGTGGCACAGGAGAAGCAGTATAAATTCCAGTAACTTATTGTGTAGGTATTTGCCTTTGTGTATACCTAATGCCTAATTTATTTTCAGTCCTTGTAACATGGAACAGTTCACATTTTCATGTAGGTACTAGCATAGACTAAAATAATAATGAACACGAGTTTTATCAACATTGTATACCAAAGTCTTCACATGAATGTGCCTTTTTGTTTCCTTTTTTATTCTTTTAGGATTTTATTTCCCTCAGTTAGATGTAAAGGCAATTTTTAAAATTTTAATTTCCAAGTTTTCTTCCTTCTTCTCTCCCCACCTCCCTCATTGAGAAGGCAAGCAATTTATTTTTTTCTTCCCCATACAAGTATAGTTATGCAAAACATACCCATAATAGTCATGTTGTGAAAGAAAACAGACAAAAATTAAGAAAAAATAAAAAGAAAAAAATGTATGCCACAGTCTGTATTGAGACACCATCAGTTCTTTCTCTGGAAATGGAAAACATTTTTCATCATAAGTCCTTCAGAGTTGTCTTGGATCATTGTATTGCTGAAAATAGTAAAGTCTCTCACAGATGATCATCTTACAATATTGCTGCTACTTTGTACACAGCACATTTCATTTGGCATCAGTTCATATAATTCTTTCAAACTATTCCTGAGAGCACCTTGCTCATCATTTCTTATAGCACAGTAGTATCCCATCACAATCACATACCAAAATTTGTTTAGCCATTCCCCAATTGATGGGCATTCCCTCAATTTCCAATGTTTTGCCCCCCCCCTCCAGAAAAGAGCTACTGTAAATATTTTTGTATATAAAAGTCCCTTTTCTTTTTTGTCAAATCTCTTTTGGAATATAGATCTAGCAGGGCATTGTCAGGTCAAAGCGTATCCATATTTTATAGCCCTTTGGGAATAGTTCCAAATTGCTCTACAAAATGGTTAAATCAGTTCACAATTCCACCAACAATCCATTAATTTTCCCATTTTTCTCACATCTCCACCATCCATCATTTTCCTCTTCTGTCCTATTAGAAAATCTAATAGGTATGAAGTAACAGAGAATTGTTTTAATTTGCATTTCTTCAAACAATAGTGAGTTAGTGCATTTTTTTCCCATATGGTTACATATAACTTTGATTACTTCATCTGAAAACCATTCATATATTTTGATCCTTTATAAATTGGGAAATAGTTCTTTTTAAAATAAATTTGATTCATTCTCAGTATGTTTGACAAATGAGGCCTTTATCAGAGAAACTTGTTTCATTTTTTTCCACAATTACTATTGCTAACATTATTCCCCTACATCCTATTCCCCCTCATTTATTATACTCTTTCTCTCCTTTCATCCTTTCTCTACTCAAAAGTGTTTTGCTTTTGACTACCTTTCTCCCAGTCTACCCTCTCTTCTATAACCCTCCTTTCTATTATCTCCTTCCACCCACCCTTTACTTTCCTCTAGGGTAAGATAGATTTCTATACCCAATTGAGTCTGTAAGTTATTCCCTTTTTGAGTCATGAAGGTACTTTTTTCTTCTGAATCTCTTCTCTTGACTCTATGATCACTCTGCAGCACTGATCTCAGGGGCTTATATACAAAAGAATTGCAGAGTTTTCTTTGGGATTTGATGAGGTATGGTCAATACCTGATGTATTTTTGTACTAATGGGGCCCTAGGACATAGTTATAGAGAACACACACAAACTAAATAACACAGTAGGGAAGCTCTTTAAAGTTGGGAGCTTCAATTTATTTCAATGAACCAGAGCCTCTCTAAGGTCCCACAAAATGTCAGTGAAGTGCAAAGAGTGATGGATTTGCAATCAGAAGACCTGAGTTCAAATTCTGACTTTTCCACTTTTTTTCTGACATTCCACTTAGATCTCTTTGAGCTTCAAATTCCTCAGTTGTAAAATGGGAAAATTGGAGCTAGTGGCCTTTCATGCCCTTTCTATATTTGTTTTAATGATACTATGAACCTAATTATGATCTAGGTGAGATTTTAGTGTACCCAGAGTGGTAGCCTTCAAGTGATAAATTTAATTATGATAGAATGTTTCCTTTGTTCCTAAAGTGTCCAAAATGGTATAAAGGTTATCATTATGTGGAATAATATGCACAGTAAACTTGAAAGCATGATGTGACAAGTACTGTAGGTCTACCAAAGCTAAAATGTCTCCATTACCAGCTTATGGACATCTTAAAGAAGTGGGGAGAAAGTGTCATGTCAACTGAAAAGTTGCACACTCATCAGCTTAGCTTGTGCCCTAAGGAAACACAGAATTAACCACTTCATCTTTATAATTTGCAGAAGCTTACTAATTTTGTGAATGCCTATTACATTGTACTGTGATTCAAACCAGTGCAGTAGTTCTGAAAGTGTAGGGATTCCCAAGAATGTTTCTGGGGGATCATGATGTCAAAACCATTTTATTAATAATACTAATATTCAGGGGCAGCCAGGTGGCACAGTGAATAAGAGCACTGGCCCCAGAGTCGGGAAACCTGGGATCGGTTCTGGGCTCAGATACTTAACACCCACACAAAATAACTGGCCATGTAACCTTGAGCAAGTTACTTAACCCCAATTGCTTATGGGTGATCAGGTGGTGCAGTGAGTAAGAGTTCCGGCCCCAGAGTCAAGAGACCTGGGATCAGATCTGCCTCAGATACTCGGCACCCACACAAAAATAACTGGCTGTGTAACCTTGAGCAAGTTACTTAAACCCAATTGATTTATTAAAAAAAAAACTAATATTCTACTTATATAACCCACATGAACGAAAGTTTTTTAAAGTCCTCAGTAATTTTTAAGGGTGTGATAAGGCTCTGGGACAAAAAATATAAAGTGTGAGAACTATTGGTCTAATGAAATGGGAGAACTTTCATATCATTACTTCATAGAATTAGAAGGCACCTAGTCAAAGAATTGAAGACTTAGAACTGTCAGAGTAATATACCTCAGAAGCCATATAATCCAGCCTCTTCCTTTTTATAGATGAAGAAGCTGAGGCTTTTAGAGGCTAAAGAACTTAACCTCTCAGCCTGCTAACAAATGTCATAACTGGGTCTCACGTTTAGCTTTAAATTATAAGACCAAGGATTTGGAGACAGGATAGACCTCTGAGATCATCAAGTCTGTAGGTCCTCAAACTGGGTGATACCACCCCCTGGGGGACACTGAAATGATTCTATGTGGGTTATAATAGTGTCAGGTGCAATTGGAGGTCATCAAATAAAAATATAGAGCCAGTGAAAGCATAAGGATAGAAGAGAAGAAAATTCTGAAAAATAATTTGTACATGTTTCATCTGATGTATAACAGAGTTAAAAGTGGTAGTGATTATATTACTTTCCAAATAAAGAGACAAAATGCAAGTTATAACTGATCAGTGGTCAAGTCTGGCAACAGGTCTTAACAAGCAAGTGTTGTCAGGCAAACATTTTACACATGCATCAGCAAGAATATGTACATATAATGACTTATTTACAATATGATATTATATGGTGACATGATGAAATATTGCATCATCCAAATTTCATTTTAAGAAAATTTACAATAAATCCTTAATTTTAAGATGCATCACTTAAATATATATCTTATATTTTTTGAAATAATGTAAATTTTAAAAAAGGTTAAAGGGTTAAAAAAAAGTAGATTTACCCAAGGGGAGGAGTTGCTAAGTAACTATTTTTGAGAAAAGGGGGTGATAGGCCAAATAAGTTTGGGAAACTCTGATCTTGTCCAATCCTCTCATTTTATAGTCAAAGAAACAGAGACTCAGGGAGTGATATATAATGTCTTGCCTAAAGTAGATAGTGGTAGAAGTGGGACTTGAACTCTGTTCTCTCACTCCAAATCTAGAACTTCTCTGACTCCTAAGTCTCATTTTTTTTTCTGAGATGTAGAACATTTTTTAGAATATCATTTTAATCTGAGATGTAGAACAGACCCTTGGACTTCATCTATATTCTCTTTCTCTCAGGTACATCATTTAATTTCAACAGTGCCCTGCTCTTTAGGCATTGAAAGAACCAGCCAGTCTGTTACTGAAAGAAAAAAAAAAAGCATAATGGGAAGTAAAGCCTCAGAAATGAAACTATTTCGCTGGATTAAAAATATCTGGTACTTACTGTAATTCCTCTTTGGCTCCATCACTTATTGGGTTCATGTTGTGGTTTATTCTCACCTTATCCTCTGCAACTCTTGTCGATATCTTTCTTTAAATCCTCCAGAGAGGATCTGTCCAAGGTACTGAAGGCCATATTCTGGCTGATACCTGCCAGTTAGGCACCAGGGCAAGCTGGCTGTTGTCTCTTCTTCTTGCTATATGCCTCCTTTATCTCCTTTCTGGTCAAAGGTAGACTTAATATCTTTTAGGCCACTTCCCACACACAAGTCATCATTAGTAATGTGCTGCTGTTTCTTTACACCCACCATGTGCTTTTCTATTGTCCTTTGAGTCGCCAACTATTCTGATTCATCAGAGATTATGGTGTTGCATGATTTTACAGTAATGTAATACCACTGGGAGAATATCAGTATTAAAAGTATGGGCCTCCTGGATCAAGGGATTTAGAAATTAAATTAAATTAAATTAAGGGGGAAAAGAATCTTTTTATTAAAATGCTTGCTCTGCTCCAGGAACTATGTTAAATAAGCAAGGTAATGCCTGACCTCAAGGAGTAGATATTCTAGTAGAGGGAGAAACTATATGTGGTTGGAAAGAGGTAGTGATGTATTTAAAGGATATGCCCAGCCTGACCTTAATCATTGGGAAGAAAGTGGTAATCTGGATTTCAGGTAAGGAAAGGCAATGACCCCCTTATCAGATGCCAGGATCCAAGAGTCTAAGTTCTTGTGGAAGGAAGATAATGAGAAGGTTCAGAGTGTATGTTCCTTGATTTGGAAATGGATTGGAAATACATGGTGATCTGGTCTCCTAGAAAGACTGGGCAAAAATTCATTCAGATCCCAGCATTCCAGGGATAGAGTCTAAGTTCTGGTGGAAGTACCAATATAGAGAGTAAGAGTGTAAATAGCCTGTTTTGGAAATGATTTGATTGTAATAGAAGGTACCTTAGGGACCATCTAGTCCAGCAGCCCTCAGTTTTTTTGGTCTCCATTTCCCTTTACATTCTAAGAATTATTAAGGAATGCAAAGAGCTTTTATCTGGATTAAAACTATCAATGTTTACTATATTATAAATTAATACATCTTAACATTATTTTGAAAGTAGTTTTAACCTCAGAGCTCTCCTGAAAGGTCAATGGAGCTCCTTTGAGAATTACTGATCTGGTCCAACCTCCTCATTTTCCAGAAAGATGGCCTGAAGTAACTGACATAATTTGTCCAAATTGACATAGAAGTAATGGCCAGGATTCAAATTCAGTTTCCCTAACTCCAAATAGAGCATTCTTCACATTACAATTCTTTGACTCTCATAGATCATTAACCTGTCTCAAAGAATTCAGGCTGATCTTCAAGTGACTGACACACAATCCATCTGTAGGCTAGCATCTATCATTTTCTAAATTGGTGATATTGTGTAAAATTGACTCTATATATAGAATTTGAAAAACCCATTGTCATCTCCAGGACACAATAAAGAAAAGGAGGAGGACTTTAATGGTAACCACTATTATGCTAGCTTTGGGGAAGGTGGAATAAGATTGCCTTTGCATGCATTCATTTTGAATCCAACTTTATTGGAATGTTTCTATTCTCTAGGTTGGGAATAGAAAGGCAACACAGCACAGTGGAAAAATCATTGAATGTGTAGTCAGGGGACTGGGACTTGAATTGTAGCTCTGCCATATAGGCCCTAACTGATCTTAGACAATTCACATGTTCTCTCTTGCACAAAATTCCCTCATCTGCAAAAGACAAAAACAAAAACAAACAAACAAAAAAACCACCCTGGATTTAATGACCTCTGAGGCCCTTTCCACCTCTAAATCTGTGACTTTAAGTGAAGAACAAGTGTAAAACTCTCCCAATTTTATCTCTTAGTGAGTGAACTGTCTTTCACTTACCATTTTTCTAGCACAATTTTAACCAGCCCTTATTTAGCATATTATAATGTAATACACTTTACTTGCATGATTTCCCTTATGCCTCACCCCACCCTTTGAGGTAAAGAGCCAAAGTATAATTACTTCATATTATAGATGAGGGGATTGAAGCTTATAGAAGTAAGTTACACATGTAGTAGTATTGTTATTATCTGTGTCAAAAGCAAGATTTTATCCCAGGTCCTTCTGACTTCAGGTTTAATGGATACCTTACCAAAACCATCTCACAAGAATTACAATTACTGTGTGTGTATGTGTGTGTGTGTGTGTGTGTGTGTGTGTGTGTGTGTGTGTCTGGAATGAAGGTGGCTTTCTACAAAAGACTCCAGTAGTCAAGATACAAATCACAGCATTTGACTTGTCTGTCTCTGCTTATGTGATATAATGGTGGTTTATCTTCCATCAGAGTCAGTGAAAGAGGGCAAAAATATTGGCTAACTGTGTTTTCCCTCTCCCCATGCCAATCATAAATGGGCCAAGGAGAGATAGGCTCTGTGATAGTTATGCTAATTACAACTTCCCTTTGACTCACTCTCCCTATGGAGAATCATCTTCTGACATGACTAAGAAATAATAAAATAAGGCTTCAGAAACATTTTTTTTTTCAAAATAGCCACCACTGGATGGTAAGCAGAGGAGCCATAAACCAAGACACCTGCAAAACAAATTTCCTTTCAGGATCAGAGAAAAAAAAACACAAGGGCTCCAGACTTTTAAAGAAGTAGCTGATTCTTGCATGGTAACTTATTTTTTAGTTTCCTCATTCTTTTCTTTCCTTTGTATTAATCACCTATTGGTGTCTTCTTGAATTTCAACAGGAATATGGAACCCCACCTGTTCTGAAGTCACTGAGATTCAAAATGGAAGCAATTCTTGGAGTTGCTCAGAGAAATCCTTGAGGGAAGGGTGGGGAGGTGAGGAAGACAAATGGCTTAGTAATTATGATGCACCTTCTACTTTGTTCAAACTTGATTCAAATGTAGCCTGTGAAGGCACTTTCTTCTAAAGAGTAATCATTTTGATATAATTTCCTACAAGAAAGTTATCTTTTCAATGAACACTTTTCTTTCTTCACTTTTCCTATAAAGTCTCTCTGGGGTTTTTTTGGTCATCCTGCAGAAAATATTCAACTTATTTATGAGTAATTACATAAAGTAGCAGCAACCACATAACTAAAATTTATATAGTTCATTTAGTTTATACAAATATTACTTCATTTTATCTTCACAATAACCTTGAGGGACAGGTGTGATTATTAGCACCATTTAATAAACTTGGAAATGGAAGCAAAGATGAAGTGACTTGTCTAGGGTCTCACATCTGGTATCTAAAGTAGAATTTAAACTTTTCTTCCTGACCACAAGAGCAGCTAGGCATCACAATGGGTAGAGTATCCAGCCAAGAGTCAGGAAGACATCTTTGTAAATTCTAATCTAGCCTCAGATACTTAGGTCTGTGTGACCCTGGGCAAGTCACTTAACCCTATTTGCCTTAGTTCCTCTTCCATAAAATGAACTAGAGAAGAAAATGTCAAACCACTCCAGTATTTTTGCCAAGAAAACTCCATATGTGGTGACAAAGAGGTATGAAACTGAAACGACTGAACAACATCCTAACCCCATGTCCACTATACTGCCTAGATCTTTATTGTGATTTCAATTATTCTTTCTTTTTTTCTATTCATATGGTCATGGAGGTAGCAGAATTACTTCTAGACAGGAACACTCTGGTCATCTACGCTAACCTTTTCATTTTGCAAAAGAAGAAATATAAGATACAAGGAGCTAAGTAATTTATCCAAGGTCATGTGGGCAGCTAGGAACAAAATTAGCATTTGAACTTATGTATGTTGATTGTAAATACATCTATTTACATTGAATCATTCTGTACTATATTGAAAATTCCATATACTATTGAAATCATAAATTTTCACCCTTTTGAGTATCTAATATCTATAAATATATGGATACACACACACACATATATATATATATACACGTATAAATATATACACACATATATATTAATATATACACATAGATATATGGGTTATACACAGAATATATTCTCTCCTTCCTTTTATTCTATCATATATGTGTGTAAATATGTATGTCTATATACACACATAAGCATATATACATATATAAGTATACATATAATTTTATTTTTTAGGAGCCATGAAAGTCTCTGAGAGAAAAGTGCTTGTGTGATGCCTCCTTTAAACTATTGCTATATGTGCTGAACTTACCCTAGATCTTATTCTTTGAACCAGATACTTAATGCATCTCTACTCTGATGCAAAGAGATATGATTGCTTCGAACTCTTCTTTGGTTCAAAGATTCTTCCTTCTTCCATCCAATGCTGATGTTTATTTTTAACCAACTCACCCTTTTGAGCTATATTGGGTTTGATTTAAGAATATCTGCTTCTTTAGAATCAGTGCTCTTGCTTCCCTTCAAACCATGGAAGAACTCTTTGTCCAATAGGGTAATAGGATAGTGAGTTCAAGGGGACTACAAAGATTATCAAGCCAAATTCATACATTTTCCTGTTGAGGAAACTGAGGCTCAGATAGCTGAAGTAACTTATCCAAAGCCCCAGAGATAAGAGTGCCAGGATTCAATCTATGTTGAACCATTCAACAATTATTTTCTGGTCAAACAAATAGCCAGGGTCTGACTACATTAAGTTAAATTTATTAAGGAAGGTTTTAATTCCTTCACCACAGCTACAGGAAAATTAAATGCAGCATTTGACCAATGTTATAGTAGGATCCGCTCCAAAACGTTTAGCTGAAGAAAGCATATGCATTGTAAAAAAAGAGCCTTAATCACATGCAGTTTTATGGAGCTGAATTCTATGATGAAGTCAGTTTCAAATGGTGTTTACTAATGTTACAACAGAATTGTCTATATTAATCAATTTGGCCTCATCAATGTCTCTCTGGCAGTAACTTTGACTGCAATTCAATTTTATTCTATCATCTTTCTGAGCTTATTACCCAATCATGCTTGAGCCCCCCCCCCCCAAAAAAAGGTGCTTTTACCTTTTTGCCATCTTGATTTTTCTGGTACTAATGATGAAATCTCATTAAATTACTACATGTAAAATGATCCTGCCTTTGACTGTCACGTTAAATCTGGGCAGTTTTAGTGACATTTATATTAATTTTCTATTCATATCATCCCAATTCAAGAGGATTTTTGTTGGTGTTTCCTAACTCGAAAGCTGTGATATTAGGACCAGAATCCAGAGCTGCCAGGCTCCACTCCCATCTAGTCCAATAGCTCCATTTTTAGAGGTGATAAAATGGAGGTGATAAAAACTAGAGGAGGTTAAATAACTCACCCCATGTCAGGCAGTAAACATCAGAAGTAGGACTCACACTCAATTCCTCTGACTCGAGAGTCAATTATCTTTCTACTCTGTCCTGCTGCCCTTGCTATAATCTTATGATGAGAGAAGGGACAATGTCTAGGGGAAGATTTTTTTGAGGGCATAGCGATATCGGTTTTTTAGGAGTTTTAGGAAAAATGTGATGAAAACAAAGATTATTTAAAATCCCTAATCCAGTGTCCAAAATCTTTCAGTTCCTTTATCCAATAAGCACTTAATAAGTACCTACTGTATGAAAAGTACTGAAATATGCTCTCCCTTCTCCCAGTGAACTTATATTCCTCTGGATGTTTACAACTTCAATAAAATTAATAAATAATCAAAATTTGGGTGGTTAGATGGCACAGAATTCTTCTTGAATAGAAGACCAGCCCTGGAGTCAGGAGGACTTGAATTCAAAATTCAGCCTCAGACACAACACTTACTAGCCCTTTGACCTTGGGCAAGTCACTTTATCCCAATTACCCTGTCCTCCCCCCTCCAAAACGTAAATAAATAAATAAATAAATAAATAAATAATCAAAATTACAGAAGGAAAAGACAGTAGGTGGGTTGCAATCTTTATCCATAAAAGAAATTTCCAACCTGATGAGATTATGCATGTATTGAAGCATTAACATATATTTGGAAGCTACAGCAGGTTTTTGAGGAATGAAATGACATGATCAGGGAGATGTGTTTTTAGGATGAACAAGAGTGAATGAGGTAGGATAGGGAGACTTTAAACAACAAAACCAATTGTGAGGCTATTACAAAAGCCTTATGTAAAAAGAGATAAAGACCTGCTTTAGGGATGCTACAGTGAGTATGGGAAGAAGTGAAAACTAGTGCACAGGTGCAAATAGCAAAACTTAACAATTGAGTGTGTGTGTGTGTGTGTGTGTGTGTGTGTGTGTGCGTGAGAAAGAGAGACAGAGAGAGAAAGAGAGACAGAGAGAGACAGAGAGAGAGAGAGAGAGACAGAAAGATGGAGAGAGTGAGAGAGAAGGAAAAGGTTGCCACCATATCTTTGTATCTGCAGGATAAAGAGGATTACAGTGTCATTCATGGAAATAGGGAAGGCAGGAAGATATTTTGAGGAAAGGAGGTACTGAGGCATACCTACCTTTTGGAAGATACTCAAGAAAAGCCTTAGAAACATTGTCCTGGAGCTTGGAGAGAAAGGTTAGGGTTACAAATCAGATTTCGGTGATATCTGCCGACAAATGAATGGTGAGAGAGTGTAAGTAGCTGAGATCACTAGGAGGGAGGGGGAGAAGGGAGAGAGAAGAGGAAAAAAAGAGGAGGAGGAGGAGGAGGAGGGCTGGGACTATAATCCTGGATGAGTCACAATTTATGGGGTAAGAGGAAAAAAGGAGATGAGAAGGGAGACAGGAGCCCTAGATCCATCATGGAGAAATGACCCCAACATCATGAATGTTAATAACAGAGTCAAATAGAACACAAAGAAGAATGAAATTCTTGCAGTGAAGGATTTATAAGACCATAGGTTAAGAGCTGGATAAGACCTTAGACCATTTAGTAAAGCTTCCTTGTTTCACACATGGAAAACTGAAACCCAAAGTGGTTGAGTAGAGTAGGGAGTATGTATGACATACTCAGTGTGACAGAGAGGACAACTGGCAGTCTTGGGATTTGAAGCCTGGTTTTTTGACTCCAAAATCCAGTATTATCTTCAATGCCGTGTCTTCATTTGGAGTCAAACCTGGGATTGACTCATGCCCTTGTCTGGCTATATGACTGAACAAATCAATTTCTTTGAATTTCAAATTCTCATCTGAAAAATGGGGATGATTATACTTGTTCCACTGAGAGCACAGAGTTACCTGTGAGAAAAGTATTTTGCATGGGGCAGCTAGGTGGTACAGTGAATAGAGCACTGGGCCTGGAGTCAGGAGGACTTGAGTTCAAATTTGACCTCAGACACTTGCCACACAATATCTGTGTGACCTTGGGCAAGTCACTTAACCACAATTTCCTTGTCTTTCCCCTTCCAAAAAAAATAAAAAAGAACAGTACCTTGCAAACCTTTAGCACTATAAAAATGTGAGCTCCAGTTCTTGCATAGACAAGTTTATTAGTCCTATCTATACAGATGTGAGAAGAGCATTAGTTGATTATCTTTAATTTTCTGGGTATGCATCAACTACCAAATGTCACTGTTTCATCCCCAGCTACTTAGTGACTCAGATCCTGGAAGCAGGGCTTGCTAGTGGGGGATATAGAGAGGGAACCCTCTCTCTTTCCATGACAGGTACAGAGTTAGCATATATGGCTACATGGCTGCATAAGAACATAGATGTAATCTGACTCTCCTATGAATGCTGGCAATCTGTTGAATGCTAAAGATTGTATAAATCTTAGCAGCTTTCCTGATGCTTCATACACAAGCAGCTGTTGTTTCTTGGTCGACTGGTTAAATATGCCGCACAATTTTCCCATGAAAAATCTCACCAAAGAGGATTCCAGTAATTCTTCCCCTACATCACTGCTACCAGCTTCAGCTATGGAGACATGCAGAGAGAAGAAGCAAGTCAGAGATCTAAGGAAAAGAACCTTGAACTTGGGGTTGGACAACCCAGCTTCAAAACCTTGCTTTGTCACATGCCTACCTGTGTGACCTTGGGCAAGTAAATTAAATTCTCTGAGCCTCAGTTTTCCTATATTTCAAGCGAGGAGGGAGGAATTTATGATCTCCAACATCACTTCCCACTATGAAATTATTATGTATCTTTTTTTTTTGTCTTTGGACACAAAGTAGGATATTAAGGGGCAAGAACATCATTGCAGACTTGGAAGGGACCTAAGATCATCTAGATCATTCTGTACCTGAATAAAAACCCCTTTATAGACACTTTAGTAAGTGACTAGTGTAACAGCAAGCACCCCAGCATCCCCAGGGAGGCTGCCAACACAGGTTCTTAGATCTGCTTTTCTAAAGGAAAGCAACTCAAAATGGGTTAACAACCTTACTTTAATCAATCAAACATATTTTGTTTACCTAGTTCAGGGGAAAAAGGTCAGCATCCCAACTTCAGAGTATAGAGACAGAAGTTACAAGACAGAGAAACAGATCAAGGAGACAGGCTTCCAAACTGTCCAACCATTACATCCTTAGCAAATCACAGTTACCAGAGAGGGAAGCATCAACATCTGGGTTTTCAAAGCTGGGGAGCTCTCAATGGCTGCCCAAAGTCTCATCTGGTCAAATCATACAACACTTCTCAAAGTGAGACCCAACAAAGCCTCACACCGGGAATTATATAGCTTTCTCCTGGGTCAGAGAATGTAACCACCCTCTTGACCCACTGCCCAATCACACAGCATCAAGTTGTGGGCATTCCTGAAAACCAAGCCTCCTGCCACAGGCTCCATGTGACCACATTCAGCCTATTAGGGGGCAGAGTATTTTTTCAAATCAAGGAAGGTTCTCAGAGCCCTTTAAGGTTATTAAAGGGCCTTGGGGCAGGGAAGATCTTTAAATTGTCATTTCCATGACAACTAGCTACACTTTCCTTAAGTTCGGGTCCCAATATCCCCAGAGGCAGCCCACTCTACTTTGCAGAGTTATAATTGTTCCTCAGCGGGAGACTTAGTTCAAACTTCCTCCTGCCTCTCTGTGTCCAAACCCATTAGTCCTTGTTTTGCCCTATGGAGCCAAACAGAGCAATCATGAACCTTGTTTCATTAAATACTATGATATTTTTTTTTAAATGAACTCTTTTAAATGGCCTCATCTTTAGAGCAAAATAGTTCTATTCCATCAATTTTTCCTCATATAACATGACCTCAAGGGCACTTTGCTATGCTGGCTGCCCTCCGCTCCGTGCTCTATAGCTTATCAATGTCCTTCCTAAAATTTGGAGACAAAAATATAAAAAGTGCTCTGGGAGTCAGGGGGCCCAGATTCTGGCTTCTTCTCTGTAACCAGAATGATGTGACTGTGCAATAAATCATGCATCAAACAAATTTTTATTGTATAATTACTATGTGCCAGACACTTTTCAATATACGGGAGAAGAGATATAAAGAAAGTAGAGAAGAAGGGAAGGAAGGAAGGAAAGAAGGAAGGAAGGAAGGAAGGAAGGAAGGAAGGAAGGAAGGAAGGAA
>NW_027185804.1:18940549-18971370 GCF_028583685.1 Petaurus breviceps papuanus
GGAAGGAAGGAAGGAAGGAAGGAAGGAAGGAAGGAAGGAAGGAAGGAGCAAAAGTTAAAGAAGAAAAAGAAAAAAGAAGGGAGCAAGGGAAGGAATGAAGAAAAATCAGCCTCCTTTAAAGACTTTAGGTTCTAATAGAGAAGACAACATCTTTGTATATTAATAGGAAATACAAGATAAATATAGAGGAGAAGGAAGGTAACTTTTGAGGGGAAGTCATTCAACTTGCATCTGGGGAAATAGGAAGTCATTTAACTTTTCTAGACCTCAGATTTCTCCTCTACAAAGGGTTTGGACTAGATGAGATCTAAATTCCATTCCAGGCTTAATGATCCTAATTCTATTGTGTAATTTCCATGATGCTTTAATTGAGGTAGCATGGAGTAGAAAGAACACTGCCAGGTTTGGAGAGAGAACTGAGTTAAGATTGCAGCTCTGACACTTACTAGCTATGTGACTGTGAGCAAATCCCTTATCCTCTCTAAGCCTCCCATTCCATAACTGGAAAATGAGGGTAATCATATTTTTACTTACGTTTGTTATAAGATGGATTGCAAAGAAATCTTACAGACCTGTGATGAAGAAAGTACAACATAGATCTTAAAAGTGTTATAAAGATATTACTTATTTGGGGTGGCTAGGTGGCACAGTGAGTAAAGTGATGGCCCTGGCTTCAGGAGAACCTGAGTTCAGATCTGGCTTCAGACACTTAACACACCCACCCACACACACACACACACACACACACACAAAAAAAAACAAAAACAACTAGCTGTGTAACCTTAGGCAAGTTACTTAACCCCAATTGCCCTCCAAAAGGCAAAAAAAAACACACAAAACAACAACAACCAAGATATGACTTATTTTTTGAAAATGTATTTCCTGCTAGATTTTCTGTTTCAGTAGAAGGTGACTTAGGCATGGACCTACAAGGAACTAACTTTAAATGATGTTCTGTGTTTGGGAAGGAAACAAACAAACAAACAAACAAAAGACATTTACCCAACTTGAACTAAAGTATTGGAAAACATAGGAAATGAGAGGCTGTAAAAACACACCAGCATCCAATGAGTAAAAGTAAATATCAGAGGAAAGACACTCCATGAGATGAGGAGAGTTGAATTCAATGCAGCAAGCAGGTATTGCACATTTATGCACACACACACACACACACACACACACACACACAGTGCTAGATGATGGGAGTTACAAAGGCAAAATGACACAATCTACATTATATTGCATATTCAAATGGAGGAGGCAACACGTATGAAAATGAGTAAATTCCACATAGTTGGATGTCAGTCCTGCATTTTCATTGGCATGGGAAGCTATAAATGAGAAAATTTCTAACTAGAGCAGTACTTGCTTCATGATTTATAATTTTAGAGAGTTTCCTGGGGGTCTTTAAAGGTTACGTGAGTTGCCCAGACTAAATATGGCAGAGATGGACCTAAGATATGTTTGATCTTGGCTGGCTTAGTCTGGCTTTCTTTCCACTATAGGAGATATGTATCATAAAGTTATTTGGGGAACATTAACAACTTAAAAACATCGAGAGATATCTTCTGTGGATAGTGAGATTTGAGTTGAAACTTGGGGTAAGTATGGTAGGCCTTCTGTTCTATGACTACAATATCAAGGAGGCATGGAGAACTTCATATCTACTAGTGAATAAAAATAGTAAAGAAAAGAAGATTCCAGACCCCAACACAAAAGAGTAGTTTACAGACCCTGGAGACAGTCATAGTTTATGTTTAGTTCTGTTCCTAAATGCAAAGTTTGGTTGTTGGGGATGGGTTGGGGAAAGGACTTTCATCAATTACTACATTTCCAAATGACAGTTTAGTTTACTGATTAAATCATTTGCATAATGGTCACCCACTTTGGAAAAATAAAATTAAACAAGACATAATAAAATTCACCTAATTATAGAGCTCTTCAAAAGAAAAACTGAAAAATAAAAAAAACAAATTCACTTTTCCATGGAAAGAGCTGTTTAAACAACCCTAACTGCAGAAAACTAACAGCTAGTTTTTGTAAACTCTGATATATATATAAAATATTTTTAGAAACAACTTGCCTTTTGCATGCAAACATTGTTATCTGCCAGGTATATAATCTGTCAATCAATTAGTATTTATTAAGCACCTACTATGTTCCTGGTACAAGACACAATAAGGATATTAGAGAAATTAAAACATGGTCCCTTCACTCTAGATCTCATGGTTGACTTGATTCCAGAAACTTGGCTTTTACAATCAGACCCATGTTTTGGGGGCAGCTAGGTTGCATTGTGGATAGAGCCCCAGGCTCTCGAGTCAGGAGGACTGAGTTCAATCTGGCCTCAGATAGTGACTAGTTGCATGACCCTGGGCAAGTCACTTAACCTTGTTTGCCCCACCTCAAAAAAAAAACATACATATTATTTCAGGCTATTTTTGAGATTTCCAGCCATTTGGGGGAAAGAAGACTCTACACTGAGTTATTCTAGCTTCTTTCAAGGTAAAATACCTCATCACTGTGATTAGTCCATGGCCTAAATAATTTGTTAGAATGTTTGGTTGGGATACCTGTTCTTTTTTTTTCTCTATAGTACATGATAAAACATTTACTTTAAAGTTTTCTAGACCAATAGTGTCAAAATCTAATAGAAAGAGGAACCATTGAATGATAAGGATCCCTGTGGGTTGTGTATTGAATGGAATATTATCTATGTTTCATTGTATTTTTATTTATTTTGTCAAAATTTCCCAGTTACATTTTACTATGGTTTGGGCCACAATCAGGAAAATTGTGAATTGCATGTGACTTGTGGGGTATTAACACTTGTGATCAATATCTAGCAGTAATAGGATCATGTTTTTGGAGATATAAGGATCTTGAGAAAGCTGAACAATAACTATTAGTCCATGTAGAAGACTGAGTGCAAAGCCCTCATTTTTATAGGTACAGAAAGTACTTATATACTCATAAGTATATAAGAAAGTACTTCATATACTTATAAGTAACTAAGGATTAAACACAAGTCTCTCTGACTCCAGATTCCAGCACTCTATCTGCTACACCATAAAAGTACTAGAGCTTATTAAGCCATGAAATAATATGTGTAATTTACTTGGATTAATGTGCAGGAGAAGAAGAAAACAAGATGAGATTGGAGAATAACCAGGAGCATAATTTGACTGGAACACATTGTGAGAAGGATAGGACCTATCAAGTTCTAGGAGCTTTGAGTCCTGGCCCAGTTACTAACAATGTACCATTCAAGAAACTAACCTAGCCTGACTAAGGAGAGGTTCATTTACAAAGCATTGACCACCAGATGATATTTTTGGCCATAAAAAGCCTTAGAACTGCCTCCACAAACCACATAAACAGGCAAACACATGCATACAAAACCCTTGGGAAGATTGTGATCTATAGAAGAAGGAGCCATACCAAAGAAATCAGGAACCTTTTGGTATCAAGATGTAACTTTTCCCATTTTTCCAGTGGTTCATTGCCAGCTCTGGGTGACAATCAGAAATATGAAGGGAGGGAAAGAAGCCAAAGAGGAAATGAACCATTGGTATTAAAATGCAAATGACAATGTTGGTTATAAGATGAATAAATACCATGAGTCACTCTTCCATAAGAATGGTTTAGGAATACAGAATTTCTTGATTTAAAAATGGTATAGGTCAAAGTGGACTTTGCAAAATTCTTGAATGAGACAATTAATCAAAGACCTACTTGATTTTGCCTTTCTTTTCCCAATCAATAAAGAATCAATTTCATCCTTAGCAAT
The DNA here is from genome assembly GCF_028583685.1 of Petaurus breviceps papuanus. Taxonomy (NCBI): domain Eukaryota; kingdom Metazoa; phylum Chordata; class Mammalia; order Diprotodontia; family Petauridae; genus Petaurus; species Petaurus breviceps. The sequence goes on from NW_027185804.1 coordinate 18,944,340, forward strand.
GCATTGGTACTGAGTAGGAGGGGCAGGGGGCAGGGAGAGAAATTTATTAACATCAGTACTGGAAAAGGCAAAATGTGTGTGTGTGTGTGAGAGAGAGAGAGAGAAAGAGAGGCAGAGAGACAGAGAGACAAAGAGAGAGAGAGAGAGACAGAGACAGAGAGACAGAGAGAGAGAAAGAGAGAGACAGACAGAGACAGACAGAGAAAGACAGAGAGAAACAGAGAGAGACAGAAAGACAAGGACAGAGAGACAGAGACAGAGACAGAGAGAAAGAGAGAGACAGACAGAGACAGAGAGACAGACAGAGACAGAGAAAGACAGAGAGAAACAGAGAGAGAGAGAGAGAGAGAGAGAGAGAGAGAGAGAGAGAGAGAGAATGAAATTGCTGGCCAGGCTGAGAAGAAAAGGAAGCAGGGAATCCTAGTGTTTGGATTGCACTGTTAATTACTCAGGCGGCATCTAATGAAATGTTAATTGCCACAGCCGAATGGCTGATGCAGTCAAGTTGGTTCAAAATCCACTGAGCAGGGTACAAAGAGAGAAACTCTCAGGGTGGGGAGACCAAGGCTATTTCTGAAATGAAAACAATTAAAGGGAGTGAATAGAGTTTGACCCATTTACTGATGTATAAACTTGGAATCTCCAGATTGCTCAGAACACCAATAACCTCTCCACAGCTTGAAAATATTATTTGGGATCATCAGATCTGCAGGCTGTGGCAGAGACAGATACCCAGACCTTGAAAACAGATTTATCTTTTACTTAAATTAAAAATGTTATTAATGTCATATTATGTAGGGATGGCCTCTGGCCCAGCCAGCCCACAATAATTCCCTAAAGTTCATAGGCATGTTTAGTTTGGGTTTTGAACTTGTGGGTTTAACTGTAGACATTTTTTTTTAATTCTGGGTTTTATTAATAGAATTATTTTGGAAGGACAATTTGATTAAAGTTACATTATGGATTCCAATCTCAATAATTAATAATGACTTCCAAAGACTTCTAAAAAAATACTAGTATGTAAACAGAGCTTGGCATCATTCCTATAGTGATCTCTGGGAGCAGACGATGCTATTTTGAATAGCTGACATTAAAATTTTCATAGAGTGCTGTTGAAAAAGGCTCTCAATGGATAAGGGTTAGTTCTGACTATAAGAAAACTGAAGGGTTACTTGCTTTTAAGCTTCTTGTTAGAAATGTTTCAGTTGTTTACTACTGTTATATTCTTTAAAAAATCCTTTCAAGTAATTGAGATATGAATAGATAAATAAATGGATGAATGAATGAAAGCAATGGCCATTGCAATATATCATGAAGGTCTCATTTTTACAACGTTAGTTAGATATGTAACAAATTCTTCCTAGTGACCAGGTCTTTGGAAATGCCTTAATATTTGAGTGATAGTATAGCCAGAAGGCTGACACCACAGATGTGAACCATCAAGATGACTGCCTGATTTTTTTTCACTTTTCACCCATTTCCTTTGAGGAGAACTTTGCTCTCCCATTGAATGTAACATGAGGTATATTTATCTTGTTCAGACTCCTGTTTGCCATGCATATATCACAGTGACTGTGGCTTAAGATCTTGGGATTCAGAGCAGGAAGGGACCTAGGAGATCCATTTACTTTTAAATCCTTCATCTCATACTCCTTGCCTATGGTCAAAGTCATATGAATAGTTGGATATTGATTATTCCTTCTAGTCTCAAGGTGATAGGACATAGGGTAGTAGCTTTAAAGTTGGAAGGAACTGTTGAGGTTATTTGATTTTACAATTTATTTCTTTCCCACTATTCAACGTAAAGCTGTCATCTCCTCAGGATGCAGGAAGAGCCCATAAAGAGTTTTCTCCTCTATACTTTTCCCAATGAGAGAAAGATAAGGATGTTAAATATGTGTATAGGCATAGGAGAAGCATCTTTCTCTTGTAATAAGGAGTGGGAAATAAGGTGACTTACTTAAAGGCACATACCATAACTAGGAAATTCAGGGAGACAGGGTCATTACAAAACATTGGGATGGCAAAAGGGGAGTCAGAGTACCTCAAGTATAGACTGGGCCCTTTACTGAATTCTTAACTCCTAGCTCTGGGAACATCCAACTATAGATAGAGAATTATTTGATTCTTTCACTACTGGACTCAGCAATCACTGGATAAATGGATGGATGGACAGATGGATGGATGGATGAATAAAAGCATTTATTGCTTATTACATGCACTACTCTATGGTAAGCACTGGAATTAAAAATAAAACAAGCAAGACAGTCCCTGCTGTTGTGGAACACATAAACTAATTGGGAAAGACAAAATCCATAAGAGGGTCCTGTTACAACAGTTTGAGTCCCAAACTCTTCGATGGTGGGATAGGGTAAAGGGAAGAAGATGAACTTTGCGGTGATCTGAAAATGTGAGACATGATTGTTTTAATCACATTAATAATGATTGGGTATACTTCAGTGTTTTTAGTTTCAGTTCTATTCCTTCCCTCAATCAACCCATCAATCAAATAGCAAGAATTTTTTGTAGCTCTTGCTAAGGGGGTAGGCATTGTGTTCTTTTAGACTCATGACAAATAAAGAGTGAGACATGAATTAAGGATTACTAGTTTTCAGTCTTGATGGGGGAAGTCAGTGAAGAGAGAGAAATTAACATGAAAGAACACTATGATTGAAATCTACATCTGAGAGCATCCATTGTGGCATAAAATGGGGACTCCCAAGGTCTTAAGCACTTGTTTTCAGCACCAATGAAGAATATATTTGCAATTTTTATCCATTTGTCCTGTCTGGTGAGAACCATTGAAATCCTGATTCTGTTATTTAATATATTTATTAGTTTTACTGTCTAATTTGGTGTTATCCTGAATTAGATAAACTTGTCTCCTATGGCTTCATTCAATGCATTTTTAGAGGCCAGGATACGGTCAAGCAGTTCATATAAAGAAAAAAAAAACAAACCTAGAAATTTAGTTTTAGTTCACTTCAATCAACAATAGAAAAATGACGATATCACTGAAGGGAAGTAATCTTCCCCCAATATTATATTCACAGTTCTATAAGATTTTTATACTGGTCAAGACAATTGAGAGCACTGTATTTGGTTATATGACTCCTTCTTTCCCAGCCAAGATAAAGTATATTCAAAAGAAGATACTGAATAATTTAGTAATCATATCAAGTAAGGAATGTTGAAGGAACATAGAGATACTTAGTTTGGAAATGGAAGGTGAAGTAGGAACATAATAACTATCTTCAAATATTTCAGATGTTTATGACAAGGAAGAAATTGACATTCTGTTGTCTTAGATGGTAGACTAGGACCAATGAATGGAAGTTTCAGAGAGAAAAAAATTCCCAGATATTAGGGGTGTTCAATAGTAGACCCAGTTACCTTACCATATAAGGTAGAAGTCACTGAGTATATGTGAAAATGGAATGGATGACCAAACTTGTTTGGGATTCAGGTTGGAAATTAGACTAGATGATTTTGAAGACTCCTTCCTGCTTTTTATCCTATGAGTCAGAGGAAAAACAACACATTTTGAAATAGGGTTAAAGTATAAGAAATATCTGATTTAAGCAGGGCCTCACCTCAAAAATTCATCTCTCAGTTACATAAAGTGCATATTATTAATTTATAAACAGCTCACTGAAAAGCTAAGATGTTTCCTTTATTTAAAATTATAATTAATGTTTCCAATACAGTGAAACTGTGCCCCACAATAGAGGTCTGAATTGATTTCCCACCCACTGGGAACAATACTAGAACAGGGAAATCCATGAGAACTCCCAAGCAATACTTACCTGCTTTTTCATCTGATCTTAAAGCTTCATATTGGTCAGTTGATATTGGCCAGTATTGAGGAAATAATAGAGAGACATATGGGAAGGAAGAAAAAAATGGATAATTTGAGCATACCACCCACCTTAAATTTGGCTTGGCAAGAGATTTTTTAAAAAATAATCATCTGTGAACCCATAAAAACTTTGAATAGCCCAGAATTTTCATCAGTCCTACCCACGCTCTCAAATACCATCCCAATCCTCTCCTACTCATGCCACTTCATCCTTTACATACAGATGATCCTCAGTGTACCAAATGCATGTGATCTGGAAAATGGTAGCTGTAGGCCAATACTCTGAAATGTGAATCCAAACCTGAATTCAATTTCAATCACACAAAGTCTTTCAAACATTATGTATGCCTTTATAAATCTTTATATGATAACCCCCATTTTGAAAAAGCAGCAAACATTAGAGTCAGAAGGAATGGCCAAAAGATAATAAAAGATAAATTGTCCAAGACAAATGCCCTGGCAAACATCACCAGAGACTCACTTTTGTGTGTATATCTCTGTACAGCCTCATTGCATTTCTACAGCACCATATCACATAGCCATGGGGATCAAAAAAAAAAAGTAAAATTGGGGGTAGAAGAAGAAGTTTTTATTACTTTAGCCTCATGATGAATTTAATCAAAACACAGTATTGTAATTTGATATAATTAACTCCCCCTCCCCCAGTTAAGGAAAAAAACCTGGTTTTAAATTGAATGATTTTTTTTAAGCAATTGGGGTTAAGTAACTTGCTCAAGGTTACATGGCCAGTTATTTCTGGGTGTGGTGCTAAGTATCTGAGCCTGGATTCGATCCTCAGGTCATCCCGACACTGAGGCCAGTGCTCTTGCTGAGCCACCTGGCTGCCCCAAATGATTTTCTTAATGGCCAGAATTCATGGATTTAGAATAAAAATGACAGTTAAATGAAACTTTAAATTTTGTAAAGCATCCTACATAGAGGGAATCCAGGAAGTCTTAGTGCAAAAGACTTTTAGGATACCCTATATTTAATCTCATTTTATCATCAAAATAACTATGTAGATTTAGTATTTTATCCCCACTTTACAGATAAAGAAACTGAATCTTGGATAGATTAAGTGACTCATCATATAGTCAACAAGTGTCAGAGGCAGGATTCAAACCCAGGTCTTTCTGTCCCTTAGTCCAACACTAGGCACCACTTATAAGAGACCCTCATCTTTGAGGAACCATTCTATTCATAGAAGATCAGTGGTTTTTGTGTTGACTCCTCCCCACTCCTCTGCCCCCCCCCCAAAAAAACATGCTGTGTTATCATCTTAATGGGTTTATAATATAAGAGAGATTTTTACTTTCTGTGTCACGCACAATGGTACAGGTGGATTTCATCATAGTAGTCCAGACATCCTGGTGGGAAGGAAAACGATGATTTTTCATCCCCAAATGTCTTAATAAAGTAATCCTCCTTGGCTCCTTGTGACCACTTCTCACTCCCCATCTTGTAACCTACTCCCACTCTTCTTCCTCTTGTGGTGCTTCTCTACTCCCAAAAAAATAATATTTTGGCAATCTTCCTCCCATTAGATGTCTCTTCTATTCTCTCAATGTTTTGCTTTTCTCTCTCCTTTTCAATCTTTACAGCTCTTGTATTTTCCTCACATACCATACCTCTCTACCCAATGTTCTGTTTCCTAGTATACAAAAGAAGTTCCATTGACAAATGATTCCTTTGAAAACAAAAGGAAAAAAAAAACACTGTAAGGACATGATGACAGGAGGAGGGGAGAGCTGATAGAACGAGAATCTGAACAGTCTCAGAGCACTGCCCTCAACCTCCTTTCTCCATAAACCACAATGCTAATCTTAGAGAGCCTCATACTTGAGTCAATGTGACCATAATTGAATTTTGGTTGACCATATCTGAGCTAGATCAAGCCAATGGTGGTAGGAAGGTTTCACCAATTGGTGTTTTTGTTTGTTTATTATCTATTGTCATTCTTCAGATATGATCTATTTCCTTTTGGTTAGAGTAACCAGACCGAAGTTTCCAAACTAGGAATTCAGATTTTACCTCAAGTCAAATAAAGCCAGAATTACCTCTCAAATCCCAATTCTTCTGAAAATTTAACTGATTTCTTTTGAATTCCAAAGAAAGAGGGTACTCAGTAAATTCCTTTCCCACCTATATTTCATTATTCTTCAGGTTATAACCTGCAGTGCTGTTTGTTCTGTTTTCATACTGGTACACTGTCTAATTAAAAAAAAAAAACCTTGAAAAGACATAAATTAAAATAGGGGAAGTGGGAAGAGGAGTAATTCATTCCTTTTATCCTGAGAACATATGAGTTCTTCCAGGACCTGGTCCTTTATGATTAGAAGAAGAAAAGACCATTCTGGATGTTTTGGACCCCAGAAATGATGGTCCCCACTAGGAAGAAGAAATTGAGCAAAAATGAAGCTTTGTCTCTGGTTGATTGGGAGGGTCAAGCATAGGAAGATGTCAGTGGACAAAGATTACAAAGCTAACTCCACTCCCACTCTACCATAGCCTGAAGGTGTAGCTTTGACACTCTAGAGACATCTAGTGGAATAGCTTTACTGAAATGGTACTTTAATCAAAAGCTGACTTCAGCCAGACCTAGAGTGCAAAACAAAGTTCTGTGCCATCTCAGTACAATGATGAACACTCCCCACTTCCCAAACTATTACCATTTTTGAAAAACAACTCATGATACAGATGCCTTCATCTTGACTAGGCATCAGACACTTGCATCATTGACATCATTCAATCTGATGACTATTCCCTCCACTAAAGCCCCAAGTGCATCATTTAGTGAAATGAATAGAAAGGAAATCACAGTGACACAAATCTTAAAAATATATCCATTAGACACAATAAAAGGACACCAAATCATGATTTCTATTATGGTGACTTAAATGGGAGTTACTTGTTGACTTCACTAAGGAAAGTAACCACATAGATCCTATACATCTCCTACAATGGACTTAATTCATAAATGAAGTGTCAGTTTCATTGATTTGAAAGAAAGATCCACAGGTGTTCTCAGAAACCTTACTATCCAGAGTGCTTCTTGGTTCAAATATTTTCCTAGGTTACTGACTGTAGATGTTAGCCACCTTGGTAGCAAAGTAGATGGAGCTCTAGTCCTGGAATCAGAACAATTTGAGTTCAAATTTAGCATCAGACACTTACTAGAGGTGTGATCAAAGGCAAGTCATTTTACCTCTGTTTGCCTTGGTTTCCTCCTTTATAAAATGAGGGTAATAATATCATCTAGTTCCCAGTATTGTTGTAAAGATAAAATGAATTCATATTTATAAATCACTTCATAAATTGTAAACCATTATATAAATACTAACTTATAATGAATTAGGCAGCATGGTCTCACACATTTCCCCCTCAGTGGAGTGGACTGTCTTGTAAAATGCTCATCCACATCCACACAATAATAGTTGGCATTTGCATATAATAGTATCATAGACTTAGAACTGGAAGGGCCTTTAGAGATCATTTAGTTCAGCAGATGAAGAAACTGAAGCATGAAAGGACCAATCCTGTTTAACTTTTGACTTTGTCTTCTCGGTAAACCTCGAATCTGGTAAAGGGAGACCTTCCTTTGGATCTCTCCTCTATCTCAAATTTATGAAAGAACAAATATTAATTTTATACAAATAAACTAAAAACATTATGGTCTCCAGCAAGTTTCTTCTGTGATGCCTCATTGTTATAGCGGTGAGCTTGGATTCTCAGGCAGTTCTAGTCAACACCAAATTCTACTAAGCTTAGTGGTTCCCAGTGATAGACTCTGAACCATTCATTGAGGGCCAGTCATGTTAAGTTCAGAGAAAATGATCAGACATAAAAATAGCAGCTGACCTTTCCAGAGACAACTGTGGCTCAGTGTATCGAGAACCAGCCTTACCATAGAGTCCTGCTTCTCATGAACGCTGGCTTTGTGACACTGGCCAAGTCACTTAGGGTCGTTCTACCTCTGATCTCTGGTGCTTTGGGAAAATCACTTAACCTCGTTGGGCCTCGCTTCTCTCAAGCCATCTCTCAGTGCCCCCAGGAAACTGTGTGAGAATATAAAGTGCCATGAAGATCCTTACCTCCTTTGGTAGATGTTTCCTCCCTGTGAATTCCTTAGATTAATGAAATCACAAGTCCATTAAATGTAATCAAACAAACAACAGATGTGAGATTTTTGCATTCACAAAATGGTTACATCCATTATCTCATCTAAATTTGGAATACATGCTACTTGTTATCATTATTTTGGAAAGGAGGAAACTGAGACTTTGAAGAGTGACATGAGTTTCCATGGTAACATAGAAATTCTCAGAAGTGCTGTTTGGACCCAAGCTTCCTAATAGTCAAGTTCAGCACACAGTACCCTAAACACATTCCATGCTGTCTCGCAAGAGGTGTTTCCTCTTTCCCCCAATCACTGCACTCATTTTGCTTCAAAACTCAGTAACAGTGGAGCTAGAGTCACACACACACACACACACACACACACACACACACACACTCACACACACACACACACACTCACACAGAAGGAGAGAGGGGGGAAAGGAGGCAGGGAAGGAGAGAGAGACTCAGTCTCACCATCATAATATGAGCTTCTTGAGAGCAGAGACCCTGTTTTGTCTTTCTGTATCTCTAGCACTTAGCACCATGCCTGGCATGTAATAAGAATTTATCAAATTCTTATTAATTGATTAAATAAGTTAAATGAGCAGGGATAGCCATATTCCATCTACAATGACACTCAAATTCCACAATTTCATATTTTGGAAATAGTTTGCTATTAGGGAAATAAATCACTTCCATGTAAATGAGACACATTGGGATACATATTAATTCTCAGAATGGCATTTTTTTAAGACTGGGAGGCTATGTTTGACTTCTGTCCTAAGGAGGAGGCATGGTATGGTGAAAAGAGCCTTGGCTCCAGTGTCTGAAAATCTCTGTTGTAATTCTACCTCTGTTCTCTGTTATCTAGAGAAAATAATTTTTCTCCCCTGGGGCTTCCTTCCCTTGTTTGTAAACTGAAGGTGTTCAACTAGATGATCTTTGAAGTCCTTTCCAAGGCCCCAGTCATAAATCTATTATCTGATTTCATTTATTCCCCAATATCTGGACACTTCTTTCCACAATGGAAAAATATCACCCCTCTATTTAAACCAAGGCAAGATGGCACAGTGAATAGTTAGCCCATTATTCAGAGTCAAGAAGATCTGTTTTAAAGTTCTGCTTCTGACACAGAATGGTTATGAGTCCAAGGACAAGCCACTTTACCCTTTTGATCCTATAAACAACTAAGCAGCTGCTGATTGGCCTTGGTAGAGGAAGTTCCTAATTGGAAGCTTCTCCCTGGGGATGAAATTATAGTCCTTATAAACATAATAGTGATAATAATAATTTGTAAGCCAAGGGAGTTCAATTCAAAATTCTAAAGGGGAAAAAAAATTATAGGACAATCCTAAGTTCATTGGGTAGCATCATGCCTATTGGTGCCAGCAGTTCTAGCTTTCCTTTGTCACAATTTTTTTTTCATGTGGAGATCATAGCTTAGCCCTTTAGAATCTGTCCTTATACCTGGAAATAGTTCTTTTCTCTTAAAAATTCCTGGAGAGATGAGAAGGTAGCAAAATATGTGCATGAGGAATAAACCTTGAAGAGCAGAGCATAATCAAAGTGTTCCGAGACCCATAATTTCACTAATTTTCTTGATTGTCTCCTGAGGGAGGAACCTAGAAAATTATGACGGTAAAAGATCTCAAGAAAAAATGGTTTGAAATAAGTGAATTATTTTTTAGACAGTGCAAAAGGAGGACACATCATATGGCGGAAAGAGTTAGGAAGTTGAAGTTTGGAGGACTAGGTTAAAATCTTTCCTTAGACACTTCATATCTGTGTGATGTTGAGTAAGTCACTTAATCTCTGTGTGCCAATGTGTAGTAAATGATCTCTACCATGTCTTCTTAGGAATCTTAGGGTAACTAGGTGTTACAAAGGATCGAGTTCAGGACCGAAAGTCAGGAAAACTCATCTGCCTGAGTTAAAATCTAACAACAGACATTTATTAGCTTTGTGACCCTGGGCAAGTCATGTAACCCTGTTTGCTCTGTTTCCTCACATGTAAAAATAAGCTGGAGAAGGAAATGGCAAAACCATTCTAGTATCTTTGCCAAGAAAACCCTAAATGTGGTAAAAAAAAACAGTTGTACATGACTGAAACTACTGAATAGCAACAAGACACTCTGTAGCTCCAAAGCCATGATCCTTTAATGAGGGGAGAGAGAAATAAGGAAAACATACAGTGAAAATGAACTGGTCAAGGTTATAACTTGAATCATGGAAGGCTATTCCAAGAAACAGGAAGATAAACTAAAACTACTCTTTTCCTCCAGTCCACTAATACTTCCCATAGGAAAAACAAACTGTGCAGTGGCACCTTGTTTGGCAAACTTACTCTGGAAAGAGGTTGGATAAAGGGTGTTTCCTTGCAATACTATTGGCCAGTTTTCCATAGGGGGAAAAATCAGGCAATTTTATAATGGCTAAGGAAATTTGGACAATGGTCTAAATAAATCCTCTAAACAGACAGCCCTATGATTTGTCAAGGGTTGTTACAAAGACTGTGCCCTTAAGCCAAACAAGCATCATCTTTGGGGAGATTTTATTTGTGTGATCAATTCATATCTGGACAGGTCTTCTGCTGGTTGGCATAGCAACTAACAGAGGTTCATTGAACTTTCAGATGTGTGTGCTAACAGCCTAAAGATGGTTTCCCCCCATGGGGATGAGAAAAGGCTTTCTTTGCTAACCTTCAACAGATATATTCACAAATATATTATTTTCCTCAAGCCCACATGCCTCTCTATTTGGGGTTGGGAGAGCAATATTAAGATAATCGCTTTTATCAGGTAAGCCCATAAGTCTGTTTCCTTCTGAGCTAGAGTAAGAGTTGGTTAAAGCAAATGATTTAATGCACCTCCATTCAGTGTCTCTAATTAGATCTGTAAAGTGATTACAGATCACTTTAGAGATGCCTCTTTAGATCTTGATGTTTTAGGTCAACAGATTAGAGGCAATGGTTACTTGTGGGTTTGGGATAGATTCAGTCTTTAATCTAGATCCATAATTGGAAAACTGTATGGTTAATCCAATCCAGCATCATGCTATGAAGATTTATTAGGAGTTCACTGTGTAAGTCACTATGCTGGATGCTGGGGTTTCAAACACCAAAATGAGACATGGTCTACTAACAATGATCTCACATTCTACTAGAGATATATAGCAGATACACAAATAAATCAATAATTAGAATTTTATGTATTCATTTGATACTCAAGACTTTTGAAAGCTTTACTTGCTTTTTTTTTATTCACCCCTCTGCTGAGTCCTTTGTTGAAATTTTGCTCGTGTGTCATCTCCCTCAGTTAAAATGATTGAGAAGACACATTGTATTGCCTTTTCTATTAGTATATCCAGTGCTTGCCACATAGCAATTACTTGCTGAATGATTTTTCATTCATTAGTTCAAGCAGTCCGTCATTCACAACAACCCTGTGATTGTTGTAGTATATATATATTGTTAACCCCATTTTACAAAGGAATAGATGGTGGTTGGGAGACATTGTGACTTGCTCCTGGTTACATGACTTCTATGCAGCAGAGGTGTTTTTTTTTTTATTCCAAGACTTTTGTCCATTTCGCTCTGCCATGTTGCCTCTCAATAAAGCAATTGGCAGTACTGACTGGGCATCTACAGAATTCTAATAAGTGTGGGCACTAAGCATGGAACTTTATGAGTTTCATAATCAATTACAAAGCATTTTGTAAGTGCCTATGGCTGTGCTAGGTACTTGAGATACAAAACAAGGCAATTTCATTTTTTCATTTATTTGGATTTGTTTAATGGTATTTTGATTTCTCATAAAGTCACTAGCTTCCATTTGCTCCAATCTATTCTGAAGGAATGATTCTCTTCAGTGAGCTTTTGAGATTCTTTTTCTATCTGGCAATTTCGGCTTTTTAAGGCATTCTTCCTCTCATTGGCCTTTTGAGCCTCTTTTACGATTTAGTCTATTTTTTAAGGTGTTACTTTCTTCAGTAAGGTTGTTGACTCTCATTTTATAATTTTCTTGCATCATTCTCATTTCTCTTCCCAATTTTTCCTCCACATCTCCTATTTGGTTTTCAAAATCCTTCTAAAGCTCCTCTATGGCCTGTAAGCAGCTTATTCTTTTCTTGGAAGCTTCTGGTGCAGGAGTTCTGACTTTGTTGTCTTCCTCCTATTCTATACCCCAATCCTTTTTGTCCCCAAAAAGGGAATACAAAATCAGATTGCTGAGCTTACTTTGATTCCTTTGCTTGTTCATGTTGCCACTCAATTACCTTACTTGAGCTGTTTGCCACAGTAGAACTCTGCTACCAGAGGGGGGTTCTTTGTCCCAATCACTGAGATTTTCTCAGCTGCTGGAGCTATTAGTTTGGTGCCCTCTCTGAAGCCCCCACACACTTTGGCAAACTGGTCATGCACCCCAGAACTTTCACCCTAGACCACAATCCAGATTCAAGCAGGTTAAAGCAAGAGCAATTACCCCTCAGACTGGTGGCTTGGTTCCCCTACAATCTGCAGGCCAGGAGCTCTGAAGGAGCCATGTGGAAGAGTCTGCATGTCTGCCACACCTCAGATGCTTCGTGCCTTGGGGACAAAGGCTGGACCGCACTCCTGAACTCCCAGGTCCCAAAGTCCACACTGCACTAACCTCTCACTTTGTCCTTAGCTTCTATGGATTGATAATTCTGGAAATCTCCACAGCTGCTAGTGATCTGAAGTCCCTCAAGGCAGAGGCTGGTTGTGGCTGCCATGGGGCTAAAACCTCCGGCTCATGCAGGGATGGGCTGGTCTCCCAGACCACTGAGCTGGCCCCTTTCTGCCAGCCTGCCAGACTGTCTTCATCAGGAGGTTAGCTTCTCTGTGTCATTTTGTGGGTTCTGTAGCTCCAAAGTATTTTTAGAGTCATTTTTTACATGAATTGGAAGAGGTAGAAGCAGAAGCCAAGTGGAAGACCTGTTTCTACTACACCAACTTGACTCTGTCTCCTCTATACCACAATTCCTAACTATGAGAAACTTCAATTGCATTAGAAACTTCAACACATACATATGAAAATACATACTAAATAGAGGGCATTGGGATAGAAGGATTAGGAAAGGCCTTGCTTGGAACATGGGGCTTGAGCAGAATATTAAAGGAAACTAGGGATTCTAAAAGGTGACTTACTCGACCTGGCCACCCTCTCCACTGAGGTTCAGTTGTTTCAGTCATGTCTGATTCTTTGTGACGCCAGCTGAGGTTTTCTTGACAGAGTTACTAGAGTGGTTTGCCATTTTTCTTCTCCACATAATTTTATAAAATAAGAAAACTGAGGCAATTGGGTGTGACTTTTCCTGGGGTTATACAGCTAGTAAGTGTCAGAGACAAGATTTGAACTCACTAAAATGAGTCTTCCTGACTCCAGGCCTGGTACTCTATGTACTGTGCCACTTAGATGTCCCTCCCACTGACTGAGTCATTGATCTCATCTCACTTCAGTGGATGGCCTTCCTGGGTAAGGCATAAATGGTATGAATCTCATGTCTGTTAAGCTTCTCATGATGGAGCTCTAGAATCTGACTAAGAAAGCAGTCAGACAATCTTCATGACCTATGTACTTACCAGCTTTCTAACCTGGGAGGTTGTGTGGAGCTCATGGTAGGCGTCTAGCTTTGGGAAGATGTGATCAACTTCACATCACAAGGAGGTCTCAGATCTGTACTTCGAAGGAAGGATAATTGTGACATTTTTGCCCAAGACTTGGCATTAGGAATACCCGGGTTTGAATCTGTTTCTTACATAGTTATTGTCTGTATCACCATGGACAAAAATAAAAGAAGAGTGGCCTGGTTGAAAGTAAGTGGGGCAATAGAAAGTAATTTTATTCCAAGATGTAATTAGTCAAAAAAATTCGAGAAAAAAAACCTGAGATGTCAAGCAATTACTACAGGTCAAAATAAGGACTGCCAAGGAAGCAATTTATGCAATTACACCAAAAGAAAACAATGCAGAAGCAAGCAAAACTCTGACCAATGTTGTGACTGGTCTTGACTTCAATGGTAAAGTATGCCTCCAAAGGCATACCTTGTGAGATAATGTAAATGTGATGGTTTGCTTGGTTTTTATGAAGATTTTATTATAAGGAAGTGTTACATGACAGGGATCTATTATAAGTAAGTTATGTAAATGTATACATATATGTGAAACATATACATATGTATATTCACTTTGTACATACTTAGGCATATATATTTGTATATATAAATCTATATATGTGTATGTACAAATATTTACATACTCATACATAGAGATAGACAGAAAGAGACAGAAACAGAATGACAGAGAGATTGCACAGAAAACAGAGATTTTGAAGCCCCAGGGCATAGGTTCAGATCCTGTCTTTTTTACTCACTGTGTGAGTGAATACTGTGTGTCAATAACTCTGGATGAATCACTTTCTCAATCTCAGTTTCCTCACCTATAGATGGAGGAGGTAAGGAATGACAATTTTGCAGCTCCTTTCTTTTGCTAAATGCTATGATTCTAAGTCATCATGGCACAGTGGAAAGGAGCCCTACCTTTGGAGTCAACTGGGTTCAAACCCCATTTCTGTCACTTATTTCTAGTTTTGCCTTGGACAAATCACTTTGTCTCTCTTGGACTCAGTATCCTAATCTGTAAAATGAAGCCATTGGCTTAGGTGACCTCTAAGTTTCCTCCAGTTTTAAATTTGTGATCTTATGAGGCCAGCACTTCCCTTCTCTGCACCCTTAGCACCTCCTTAAGGATTATCAAGTACGCCTTAAGGATTATCATGTAAGTTATAAGTTGGTTAGAGAGAACTCCCACATTAAAAACTATAATGTGTCTTCGATATGGCGATGTGTCTTACAACTACATGTGAAGTCTGGCAATTCCAAAAGTCTTCCCTTGGCCCTGACTCATGGTATCTCTGGAGCATGCCATTGACTTCTCAGACTTGGTTTTGTAATGAGCCTTCAAAGCCATATCCTAACCACTGATGAAACAATGGAAGTCTGGTTATACACAAAGCCTCCCAAACTCTGTCTCTGGCCCATGCCAATCTGCTGCCAGTGAAGCAATTATATTTCAATGACTTTATTGACAAGCAGGGCTATTGAGTCAAGGTTACTGACCATGTGTTGCTGACCACATCTATTTTTAAAGTACCACTCATCAGCCCTGACTAAGGGTTAGTTACATGTGGTTTTTGTGGGCAATTGTACTGTGGCTTTCTTTGTTTAGGGGTCTTTATAAGTATGTTGTGTGGATTGTCAATCATTGCTGGCCTTTCTGAACTCCAATTTGCTATTTTTCTTTCGATGCAGAGGGAGAGGTAGGAGGAGGTGGAGAAGAGGAGGCCAGTTTTAACAAAACCTTACTGTCAATGTGCTGGAGTTGGCCTTGGTTTGGCCAGTCTTAATGTTAACCTATAGTGCCATCATGTGGTAAGAATAAGCTAGTCAAAGTGATTTTCCTAGCCACCCTGACATAAAATCTGCAGAACTCTGCAATCTTATTGATGAATAGGGGCCATAGTACTGAGTCTTCAGACAATGAACGTTTAAGTGGGGAAAAACTCTTTTAAACCATATTATTGACTCAAATGTTAAGTACTGAGGGCATTTTCCAGACTTTCGAAGTAAAGCAGTCCTTTGAGAAATGGAACAATCTCAAGAGGCCCCAGCCCTAAACTGTCCAATACAATGAAATCTCTCGTAACACAGACAGGGCAAAATCATCCATCGAGTCTCATGTAAATATGTTGGAATATTAATAATAGTTGAGATCAATAGGAAAGTTTAAACTTTAACAAGGGTTTATATGGGTGGTTCTAATAGATCTCCAAACTCTCTTGTGAAACAGATGTTAGTATTATGTCCATAATGAAGAGGAGAAAACCAAGATGCAGGGAAGTTAAGAGATCAGCCCACAGTTACCCAAGGGTCTGGAACAGAATTAGAATGTCCCCTTGATTCCAAGTTTGAAGTTCTCTCCATTTTCAATCAGAGAATGAAACCTTTAAATAGTTAATATTTGATTTGATTTGAAAATAAGGAATAAAAATGAACAAAATATAAATAAGTATATAAAATAAATATGTATATTCCTGAAATTTTTCTATGATTTCTAAAGGATTATTCATACCAGGGTTTGATCTAGAAGCTTAAAATCTCAGAAATGAAATTTCCCAAGGGAATTACATTGAATCCCAACCTAAATCAATCAATCAATCAATCAATCAGTAAACATTCATAGGATCATTGATTAAGAGTTATAAGGGACCTCCGAGGTCATATAGACCAATCTCATCCCTTTACAAATATGCAAACTAAGTTATGGATAGGTCAAGTGATTTATCCAAGGCCACACAGGTAGTAAAAATGAGAAGTTAAATTTAAACCCATTCCAGAGTTAGCCTTCTTTCTTTACTTAGGCTCCTCCTCTGTTCCATGTTAAGCCCAATACTGTTGATACAAAGACATTTTTTTTTAATGAAGGTGCTCAAGTAACTTAAGTATGAACATCTCTGAACAAAGGAACATGGAGAACATCCCTGGCAAAGTAGGTCAAACTAAATGAACTCTGGTGTTTTCCACCTCTGAGAGTCTAAGATTATAAATGGTCTTTGCTTAAAGATCTCAGAGCACACTTCCTAACAAGGCAGCTCATTCTATTTTTTATATATGGGATTGGTTTCAGCTCTGGTGGTCTCCTGTGAAAAAATTAACATTGTAAAAAAAAATACTCCATTTCCCAACTGTTCTGTCAGCATTGGGCACCTCGCCTCAAATCATATACAGTATGTATATGAGGGAAAAGTCACAAGTTTATAGTGCTTGTTTATAATTGGAGTCCTTTCACTCCTCTGATTTGCAGCCCCACTGGGCTTGTCTTTGTCTTAGGAATCTTCTCCCAGTCCTTACCATCTCTAACAAAATTGATATGTAGCTATTTGTATCTAATTTGTACGCATACATGTAAACATATATGTTAGCTTATGGGCAGCTAGATGGCACAATGGATAGAGTGCTGGGCCTGGAGTCAGGAAGACTCATGTTCCTTAGTTAAAATCCAGTCTCAGACAGTTACAGCTATGTGACCCTGGGCAAGTCATTCAACCCTGTTTGCCTCAATTACCTCATCTGTAAAATGAACTGGAGAAGGCAATGGAAAATCACTCCAGTATCTTTGCCAAGAAAACCCCAAATGGGGTTGGGTTGAGTCAGACATGACTGAAATAACTGAACCATAATAACTTCCTGGTTACCAAACCCTAAATGCATGCTCCTTGAGGGCAGGGACTATATTCACTTTTGTCGTTATATTCCCAGTTCTTCAAACAGTGGTGGGTACAATGTGGATGTTTATAGATGTTTTTTGAACTGAAATGAACTGAATGTTTCCCGTTTTTGTTTGGCGGCGGTGGTGGTGGGAGTTTTTGTTGGTCTTTTTTGTTTGTTTTGTTATTGCATACACATATATGTGTATACACACATATATATATGCATAGTATGCATGTATGCATATATACATATGTGTATATATGTATATATAATATGGCTTTATATTTGTCCTCATAAGTATATATAAATGGTTATATATATATATATATATATCTATATGTGTGTGTGTGTGTGTGTTGAAACTATTCCCTATTTAGAATATATATAATATGCGATATATTTAAAATTCTATTTAGGGTATATTTAAGATAATAGATTTTGTGATGAAGTGGACCTTAGTGGTCGTCTAGCTATCTGAAGGCTCAAACCCTTCATTTTAAAAATGAGGTTAACTAAGTACACGATGCATTGAATGACCTACCCGAAGGCATAAACATAAAACACCGTGTGTGGATTTGAACTCTGATAAAATGGCAAACTACTCCAATATCTTTGCCAAGAAAACCTCAAATGGGCTCATAAAGAGTCAGATATTATTGAAAAACAATTGAACAACAGCTTCAGATTCCAAATCCAATACATTTTTTTTTCCCATTTGGGATTTTTTCTATCTTTACATCCTGGCTTTTCTGACTTCCTCGTCACTTTTAATCTAATGGCTTTGCTTCATGAATATCTCCAGTTCATCCTGTATAATCTCCTTTTTTCATAGTTGTTTGTGTCTTCTCCCCCCCCCCTTTAGACTGTGAATTCCTTGAGTTCAGGGGCATTTTTTACCTTTTTTCGTAAACTCAGTGCTTTGATTAGTTTCTAGGACATAGTAGGTGTTGAATAAAAGCTTTTTGGCTTGACTTGAAAATAGCCAACCCTATACCAGCCCAATTATTTGGAAAGTTGATGGGTTAGACAAAATTCACTTCCTTGGAAGGGAAAACTAAGGTAAAATGGCTGTACTGTATGACAGGCAGAATCAAAGGATTGTGGAACATTCTAATTGTCAGAGAACTTAGAATACTACCCCATCATTCTACAGAAGAAGAAACTGGGCCCCAGAGAGGGGGTGATTTTCCCAAGGTCATATAGATAGTTAGTTCTTGCCTCTCTTTATAAAGATGTTTCAGTATACAGATCTCTTTAAAAAAAAGTTTTTGAAAAATCCAATTTCCTGTAATAGGATAACCCTATTGAGAAAGTTTCCCCTCATCAACAAATTAAATGAGATAGAGATGCCCGGCTAAAGAAAGGAATGTGGAGGAGCTTAGCATGTGCTGGGTAAATAAGCAACTGTCACAAGGTGAGCCAAAGAAGGATCCAAATGAGCTCTTCTCCTGATTCTGAGTCCCCACCTCCCACACAGTGCCCACAACCCACAAACTATCCTCAGCGGACCCGAAAGAACAATTTATCTCCTATTATAGAACAACGTTTAAATCATCTCAGAATGCCTCTGTAATGGGGCTTTATAACAATGTCATCTCTTAAAATAGCAGCATGTTTTCAATCATGACCTTCAGCGCTGTTGAAAGTTTGTGATAGTGAACGGCATTTTGTAGAACGCCTTCCATTAATTGTTCTCTGAAAAGCCACAGAAGACTCTGAATCCTCCTGTTTGTTCCAATGGTGTTCTTGAGAGATCACTAAGGCTGTGTGTACATGGGGCTCCCAGATTCAACCAGAACTCCAAGTTACTCTTTAGTTTGGCCAGCTAGCTTTCTGCAAAAGAGTTTTGGAAACTTCTTTGATTGACATATAGCATCAACAGGCATTTCCTGCTTAGTTTTGCTCTCAAACTAGTAACTAAGCTTCCCTAACACAGCTCTGGCAAGAGGCAGGCCTAAGAGATCAGGGGATGACTCAGAAAGTATTGCCAAGAGCACCTAGTTAACCTTATGTTATTGACTCATCAATGCCCAGCCGCCTGATATTTGCTGTGCCTTAAGACCTCTATAGCCTGTAGTGTAGTCTTTCCCCAAGGACATACACAGGACAGGGGAACAGAAAGACAGAAGGAAGGAAAGTAACCACAGAGTGTTCTACTACAGAGGTCCCACCTGATTCTACTTCCTGCCAGCAAAATGACCTCTACAATATAAAGGCCAATCCAGAAGAATCAGCCCGAAAGCCTGGATTGCTTTGCATTTATAAAATCATAAGTCTAAAGCTAGAAGGAACCTTATAGTACATCTAACCCAACTCCATCATTTTAAAGATGAGAAAACTGAAATCTAGGGAGGTAATGAGTGTCTAAGGTGGGATGTTATAATATAGCTACAGAAAAGCCTAGAGATAATCAAAGGTATGGAACAACTGTAGCCTTCCTGACCCTAGCCAATGTCCGTCATGGTGACATGATCCAAAATTTTTCCTGAGATTCAACTTCATTTGCAAGGTGGAGAGACAAGAAGATTGAACCCAGTCAAAACATTTGGCTTTTGTAACAGTTCCCAATTACACACTAACTTAAAATTACCTGGAGCGGTTTTCTAGCTTGACCCTACAGGCTAAACAATAAGGAAAGATGATCTTCATTTCTCCTTTCTTAGCATTGAGGGTTTATGTCTGGCTTCTATCTATAATAATCTGGAGACATGAGGCTTTATACATCCCTGTTGGGAAATGGACAGTACCTCAAGGAGATGAGGTTAGGCGGAGAAATGGCATCATCAATCAGGGGTAAAATCATCAAAGTCTTTCTTCTCTTTTTAGAGATATACCTGCATACCTATGGCACCATGATCGTAAGGATCTTTTTTGTTATTCTGCTCTCTCATCTATAACCACCACCACTCTGATGGTTCAGGAGTTCCATAAATGTCCCTTTGCCTTTCTTCCTTGTACATGGGAGAGTTTAGGGGAAAGAGGGTAGGATGAGTTGTTAGAAGCCTGGAATGGTAGACTTAGATTTATCACTGTTGGCTAGGAGATCTCTAATATCATTGTGACCTTTCTGGCCCACTCTCTATATGAGTGAAATGAGGGAGATAATTTTGTGACCTTCTCAATTCAACCCTCTGAAACTAGCCCCCCATCTTCCCTTTTAGATGTCTTTCACATTATTCCCATTCCAGTATCCTACATGCTAAATTTACTGGTCTACCAGGTGAGCCTGAATTGGCAATTATCCCATCTCCTCTGCATACAAAGACTGTAGAAAAGCTCTAGAATGCCCTAACTTTTCACCTTTTCTTATTTTTATTACTTTTCTTCAGAACTTAGTTAATGAACTATATATTTTCATGATTTTCACCAGCTATTAATGCTTTCTCTGTACTCAAATTATCTCATATTTAAAATTTGTTTACATGTGATTCTCTTGTGTACTGTAAGATTCCTGAGGACTATTTAGTTGTAGTAGTAGTAGTAGTAGTAGTGATAGTATTGTCTTTGTATTTCTAGAGCCATTCACATTTCTCCCCTTTTGTAGAGCAAGGATTGAAGGGGAAGGGCATACCTTCAACTGTGATTTCATCAGTTTGGGAGGTTCTTAGTGAGAAAAACTCTTCCATTTATTTAAATAAACAACCCCTCCGTAATTTACAGTCTTAGAGAATTCTCTCGGGCATTGAGAGATTAAATGACTTGCCAATGGTCATATATCATTTGTGTCATAGGATTTAACTCAGGTTTTCCTAACTCCCAAGACCAGTACTCTACTCATATACACTACAGCACATTGCCTTTCACCTTGTTCAGAGTAAGTACTTAAACATATTTATTGCATATAATTTTACCACTTTGTCCATAGAGCTCATATGCTACCAAGTGACATTACAGAATTTCTTTCTCTAGAGAGCTCTATGAATAGAAAAAAAATTTTCATCAGCCAAATGGATGAAAATGATAATAGCAATAGTACACATTTAAATACCCACATATAAAATAGACATGGGTTGCTTCTGTTCCTGGGCGGATAATTTCTAATCCATCTTAAATAAACTGATATGAGTCCTGATATGAGTGGCATTGCTACTTGCCAAAAAAAGCCTAGGAATGAAAGCATTCTGATGTGGCTTTTCCTGGACATGGCGCTGTGTGATATGAGCATAAACCGGGAAGGAGATGCAAGGCATGTGGAGAGAGCAAGCAATGAATACATAAAAGAAGACAGAGTGGAATGAGTAGAAATCCATGAGCAGCAGCAATGGTTTGGAAGAAGAGGGTCCATAGAGGCAAGATAATATAGCAGTATGGAGGAGAAAATGCTGTGAAAGCAAGAGCAGAAGAGCAAAGCACACAAGGGAGTGGGCAGGGAAAAGGGGTCACGGCAGAGAGCCAGTTGCATGGCCTACTCATGGGACGATGGCACCGGAACCAGAGAGATTGCAGCATTCGTCTAATGTCATTATTAACCTGTCAAATTAGACTTGAGGAAAAAGCTTTGAAAGAACCAACAACATTGATCACTAAGCTCTGCCAGGGGTGTCATGAACTTGAACCATGTCCTCCTGCTAGGGCAAGGATACAGAGGGAATCAAAGGGAATTGAATTATTTATTCCCTTGAAGACATGGAAAGGACATCTTTTTTCTATATAGATGCAGATAACATTTAGTCCATGAGGCATTCTTCCTTATTTCTTTTGTCATTCTGTTTTGGTTAAATATTTATCAATGTTCTTGATTTCATGTATCTGTTGCATGATGTGGCGTAGGTGTATAATGGTTGGGGCTCTGACTCCAGTTCTGAGTAGATGCCTCAGAATAATACAATGATGCTAGAAAAAATGATGATTAGTCTCAGAATTGTATGGAGAGTGTGTGGGGACCAGTGCTACATATGCATGTGGGCATACATAGAAACAGAGACGTGCACATTATGCAGCTGAAATGCATTAACATAATCATTTTATTATAACATTTACAATTATAAAGCACTTTACCTGGGATTATATGCTTATCAATTTGCAGCTGGGAGAGACCCTAGAAGTCAGTTTTAGCCTCTTTGTGTGTAATTAATGAAACAGAGTCTCAAAGAAGTGACTTTCCCAGGGTTGTATAGCTACTAAAAGTCATTAGGCCAGATTTGACAGCATGCCTTTCTGATTCCAAGTCCAGAACTGTATTCATGATGAAATAACCATTCTTTGTACATAATCTCATATAGCCCTCTCAATAACTTTTTTTCTGTAATATGTATAGTATTATCCCCATTTTATAGCTGAGAAAATAGAGTTCCAGAGAGCTCAGCTGCCTTGCTCAAAAGAGGAGAATAAACTAATAAATGTTGGATCCTGATTGAGACTGTCTCTTTTGACATCTAAACCAACACCTGTTCTTTACAGATTAGTATAAAGCTCAAAGGAACCTTTAAGGACCCTTTCCTTTAGATCTTCTCATTCAGTTATTAAGGGCCAACTGGGTTACCCATGGTGGTTATTGTCCTTCCTATTTGAAGAGGACCAAATGATATAACTATGTCAGGGTCAACGTACAGTGTGTCAAGCTTTGGCTTATTAGACCAAAACAAACTCGAAAGGTCCTACCACATGTTGGGCACAAATAGCCCATGTGAACCCGAGTAGGGGAAAGAAAATAAAAGTTAGGAAAATGTATAGTCTTTCTAAAATTACTCTTGGGGAAGCTCCTCATTTATGCCTTCGTGTGGTTATACCATTTGAAGGTTTACAAAGCCCCCTCTTTTTCTGAGTTGCACAACAATAGGATTTTATTGTCGTTTTAGAAGGAGCATAATCTCACTTTCCGTTTTCCTGGATTTCTCTTTTAGGCATTAGCTCTAAATAGTATCACCTTCAACTATAAAATGTTAATCATATATTTGTTTTGTCTACCTCACACAAAACAAGCAGATCTTGGAGTTGCACGGATTATACCAAAACTTTGATGAACCGTATCGACACATTAAAAATTCTGGTATTGCCTGGAAGTTTTTTTTTTTTATTTCAAGTATAAATATACAATAAGAAAAGAAAAAGAAATGGATTTAAAAACTTGAATAGAAAATTTAAAAAATATATATTGCCATGTACATGAGAGGATTCAAAATATACATCAATGTATTTCTATTTCAAGAAAGCCTATATAATAAATACTACGCATTGTGTTCAGAATTGTCCATCTTTTCTTTGCTTTCTTTCATTACCTATTGTGCACTTTTTACTTTGTTCTTTCTTTTCATCCTTTCTCCCCCTTGCCCCCATCGCCCCAGAAGGCTATAATTAAGCTTGGATACAAACACAAGCATACATGGACATATGTGCATCTTTGTAGATACACATACATATATGTGTATACACACATATATAAAGATATACAAATATGTATAGATAGATATCTATATGTGTGTGCATATGTATGTGTGTTTATATGTTATGCGTAGGCATATATACATATATACATATACTTAGTTGTCTATAATTATGTTCATATATAGACACACACACACACATAGGCATCTATGTAAGACCATACTATTCTTGTTTGTTCTCTGTTTCTCTGAGGGTGTATAACATCTTCCTAGATAAGTCCAAGTCTTTCCATATTTTTCTATTTTTTTGTGTGTTCTTCCATTTATTCTTTTTTTTAATTTATTAATTTGTTTGTTTCCTTTTAGTTTACAGGATTCAATTCCACAATTCCTTGAATTTCACATTTTGTTCCCCTCCCCCCCATGGCGTCTTATAATCAAGTATAGGATCTGTAAATACTTTCACATTATACAATGGTCAGGTTATAAGGATGGATTGTACCAGCTGGAATGAAAAATGGTAAAGAGGACATAAAATCAAATAAGAGAACGAAAAAGATCAGGTATTTTGCTTCCACCTGGATATAAATTTAGTTCTTTCTAGTTCTTTCTCTGGATGCACGTTTTTCTCTCCATCATGCGTCTTTTGGGATTGACTTATATCCCTGCATTGTTGAGAAGAGTCCAGACTATCAGAGTTGGTCATCACACATACGTTGTGTGTGTAATTGTGTACAAATTCCTCCTGGTTCTACTCTCACTCAGCATCAGTTCTTTTAAGCCTCTCCAGGTAAATATGAAGACCACCTGCTCCCCGTTTCTTGTAGCGCAATAATATTCCATAACATGCATATACCACAACTTGTTCAGCCATTCCCCAATTGATGGACACCCCCTTAATTTCCAATTCTTTGCCACAACAAAAAGAGCTACTATAAACATTTTTGTACATGTGGGTCTTTCTCCCATTTCTATGATCTCTTTGGGATATAACCCTAGGAGTGGTATTGCTGGATCAAAGGGTATGAAAGCATTTATAGCCCTTTGGGCATAGTTCCAGATTGCTCTCCAGAAAGGCTGGATCAGTTCACAACTCCACCAACAATGCATTAGTGTTCCCGTTTGCCCACATCCTCTCCAGCATTTGTCATTTTCCTGTTTTGTCATCTTAGCCAATCTGACTGGTGAGATGTGGTACCTCAGAGTTGTTTTGATTTGCATTTCTCTAATCAATAGTGAATTAGAGCATTTCTTCATGTGCTTATAGATAGCTTTAATTTATTTCTCTGAAAACTGCCTGTTCATATCCTTTGACCATTTATCAGTTGGGGAATGACTTGTATTCTTATAAATTTGACTCAGTTCTCTGTATATTTTAGAGATGAGTCTTTTGTCAGAGACATAGGTTGTAAAGATTCTTTCCCAATTTCCCACCTCCCTCTTAATCTTGGTTACATTGGCTTTATTTGTACAGAAACTTTTCAATGTCATGTAGTCAAAATTATCCATTTTACATTTTATAATGTTCTCTAATTCCTGTTTCGTCATAAAGTCATTCCCTCTCCACAAGTCTGATAGGTAAACTATTCCTTGTTTTAGCAGACTGCTTACAGTATCCACCTTTATACCTAGATCATGAACCCATTTAGACTTGATTTTGGTATATGGTGTTAGATAATGGTCTATGTCCAGTTTCTGCCATACTATATTCCAGTTTTCCCAGCAGTTTTTGTCAAATAGTGAGTTCTTATCCCAAAAACCAGGGTCTGGGGGCTTATCAAACAATACATTACTGTAGTCATTGACTTCTGAATCTCGTGTGCCTAATCTATTCCATTGATCCACTCCTCTATTCCTAAGCCAGTACCAAGTAGTTTTGATGACTGCTGCTTTATAGTACAGATTGAAATCTGGTAAAGCTAGTCCACCTTCCCTAGCATTTTTTTTCATTAATTCCCTTGATATTCTGGACCATTTATTCTTCCAGATGAATTTTGTTACTATTTTTTCTAACTCTATAAAGTAGTTTTTTGATAAATTAATTGGTATGGCACTAAATATATAATTTAATTTAGGTAAAATTGTCATTTTTATTATATTAGCTTGACCCAGCCATGAGCAATTGATATTTTTCCAGTTAGTTAGATCTGACTTTATTTGTGTGAAAAGTGTTTTGTAGTTATGATCATACAGGTCCTGGGTTTGTTTTGGCAGGTAGATTCCCAAATATTTTATAATGTCTACAGTAACTTTAAATGGGATTTCTCTTTCTACTTCTTGCTGTTGAGTTTCATTGGAAATATATAGGAATGCCGAGGATTTATGTGGGTTTATTTTATATCCTGCAACTTTGCCAAATTTATTTATTGTCTCAAGCAGTTTTTTACTTGATTCTCTAGGATTCTCTAAGTATATCATCATATCATCTGCGAAGAGTGATAGATTGGTCTCTTCTTTGCCTAACTTGATTCCTTTGCTTTCTTTTTCTTCTCTAATTGCTACTGCTAACATTTCTAGTACCAGATTGAATAAGAGGGGTGATAGTGGACACCCTTGTTTCACCCCTGATCTTATGGGAAATGCTTCCAGCTTCTCCCCATTGTATATAATACTTGCTGATGGCTTTAAATAGATGCTGCCTATTATTTTAAGGAAGGCTCCATTTATTCCTATACTTTCTAATGTTTTTAATAGGAATGGATGTTGTATTTTGTCAAAAGCCTTTTCTGCATCTATTGAGATGATCATGTGGTTTCTGCTAGTTTTATTGTTGATATGCTCAATTATACTGATGGTTTTCCTAATATTAAACCATCCTTGCATTCCTGGAATAAATCCTACATGATCAAAGTGTATTATTTTTGAGATAAGTTCTTTCCATATTTTTCTAAGTCCACCAACTCATCATTTCCTACACCACAGCAATATTCCAACTTGTACTGTCTAAATATTTTAAATAGTCTAAAACAATATTGATTAATACAGCTGACATATACTGTAGCTCCCCTATTTTTCTCTTTTGATTTAATCTATTTTACACTCTTGCTTTTTTCCTGATAATATCTACTTCTGATCTTTATTTCATGTTTGTGTCTATCTCTTATTTCCTACCCCTCTTAACTCCTCTACTTTCCTGCTACTTTGTCTTCCTATTACTTAACCTCCCCCCTCTAATGAAACTCTCCTTCTCCTCTTGCCTCTACCTTTTCCCCTTACCCTCTTCTTTCTATCTGAATTTAGAAGATTTTATAGCCTTCCAAATATGTACATTATTTTTGCCTTTATCCCACTCTTGCTGTTCTAGATACCCTTCTATACCTGCCGTACTCTAGTTCCTCACTCTCTCATTTCTTTATAAATTTAAAAGGTTTTTATTCCCTTCTAAATTAGATAGATAGATAGATAGATAGATAGATAGATAGATAGATAGATAGATAGATAGATA
>NW_027185804.1:18971380-18978152 GCF_028583685.1 Petaurus breviceps papuanus
ATAGATAGATAGATAGATAGATAGATAGATAGATAGATAGATAGATATAGATATAGATATAGATATAGTTTTCTCTTTAACCCAGATCTGATGTGAGTAGAGTTCCCTCTAAAAATTCCTCCCTTAAGATTAGGCAAAGAAGAGACTAAGCTATCACTCTTTGCAGATCATATGATGATATACTTAGAGAATAGTAGAGAATAAAGTAAAAAAAAACTACTTGAGATAACAAAAAATTTTAGCAAATTTCCAGGATGTAAAATAAACCCATATAAATCCTAGGCATTCTTATATTTTTCTAATGAAGCTCAACAGCAAGAAATAGAAAGATAAATTCTATTTAAAGTTACTGTAGACATTACAAAATATTTAAGAGTCTACCTGCCAAAATAAACTCATGTTATAAACACAATTGCAAAACACTTTTTACCCAAATAAAGTCAGATCTAAATAAATGGGGGAAAACACCAGTTGCTCATGGTTAGGTCAAGCCAATATAATAAAAATGACCATTTTACATAAATTAATTTATCTTTTTAGTGCTATACCAATCAATCTACCAAAAAAATTATTTTATAGATCTAGAAAAATAGTAACAAAATTCATCTAGAATAACAAAAGGTCCAAAATATCAAGGGAATTAATGAAAAGAAATGCTAGGGAAGGTGACAAGTTGTAAATGATCATTAGAGTTAGAGACATAAAGAGATTTAGAGTTAATCTCGTGTTGGAGGGGTGAACCTGTAGCCTCAAGGCCTCATGGGGCCCTCTGAGTCCTCAAGTGCAGCCCTTTGACTGAATCTAAACTTCACTGAACAAATCCCCTTAATAAAAGAAGTTGTTCTGTAAAACTTGGAGTTAGTCAAAAGGCTGCACCCAAGTACCTAAAAGGCCATATGTGACCTTGAAGCCACAGGTTCCCCACACCTGATCTATTTCATCCTCCCCATTTTGTAGATCAAGAAGCTGAGACACAGAGAAGCTTAGTGACTGCTCCAGGGACACATAGTCAGTCCTCTTACTCCATAGGAAAGACCCTTTTGACATGGCTAGAGAAGGGATGTTTCTTGAACACAAAATCAACCAGGGCTCTTTGTCAAGTTGAGCATAGCTCCTTTGGATGCTGACATAGTAAGTCAGTTGAACCTGTGGTACCTCAATACATCGTGTCATTATCAAATGATTATTCAGAACTTTGAGATTTTGTGGTTATGGATGCATCAGTGATGAGAAACAGAAGCTGATGTATGTTGAAATACAAAAGCAGAGACTTGAATTTAATTAAGTGTTTATTTTTTACATTATTTTTTTTAATTTTGAGTTCTGAATTCTCTACCTCCCTCACACCCCTCTTGTCCCAAAAGAAAAAGACATTGAAAATGCAAGAAATGTTATATTAATTATACATGTAAAATCATGAAAAACATATTTCCATGTTAACCATGTGGCAAAAAAGAAGAAGAAACAAAAAAAAAATGAAGTGAAAAATATGCTTCAATCTGCATCCAGACTCCACTGGTTCTTTCTTTGGAGTTGGATGGAATTTGTTTTTAATTATAAGTCCATTGGAATTGTCTTGTATCATTTTATTGATCAGAATAGTCAAGTCATTTACAGTTGATTCACATGCAATATTGCTGTTACTATGTACAATGTTCTCCTGGTTTTGCCCTCTTCACTTTGCATCAGGTCATATAAGTTTGTCCAGGTTTTTCTGAAACTGTTCTACTCATCATTTCTTATACCACAACAGTATTACATCACAATTATATAGCACAATTTATTCAACCATTCCCCAACTGACGGGCATCCCCTCATTTTCTAATTCTTTAGCCAGTACAAAAAGAGCTGTTATCTTTTTGTACACATAAGTCCAATTTCCTTTTTCATTTGAACTCTTTGGGATACAGACCTAGTAGCAGATTACTGGGACAAAGATATACACAGTTTTATAACCCTTTTGCCATTTTTCCCAATTGACCTCCATCTTTTGTGGACTATTTCTCACCTATAGTTGTGAGAAAATGTTCAGTGAGTAGCATGGCTTGAAAGAAGTTACTTTTTTTTATATACTGACTCAGCCTGAAATAAAAGGGTCAGCATGATTTGTTTTGTTTTGTCTTTCTAAAAATTTCCTTTGTTACTTTAAGTAATAATTTAACATTCTTGGGCTCCCGTTTCCCTCATATATAAAATGAGCTAGCTGGATTAGATAGCCTTAGAAGGTCTTTCCAGATCTAATTATACAGTTCTCTGATCCTATTATAGTCCCAAAGGAAGAGCAGCCAGCCCTGGTGTAGAGCATTTCAGGTCCTATGTGGGTCTATGACTAGCTCTAGCTCTTGAGATAATCTCACTTAATCTGTTTTTCTTTGACCCTTAATTTTGGAAAGCACCTCTGGGTCTCAATTGCCTCATATATACAATGGCAATAAATCAGTATAGAACTTTACAATTTGATGAGAATTTACTTCTTCGGGAAGGCAGAATTCATATATGACTATCCTCAACTCCTATATATCAGGAGGAAGGAAAGCAGGAGGTTTTTAAGTCATAAGAAATGGGTAGTGCCAAAGTCATCATCTTCTGACTTTCGAATTCTGTTGGAGGATTTACTGAACTAGCCAATCTTCAAAGCTTCTCATACTTTGGCTTGAAAAGGGACAACATTAGCCCCATGCTGAGCCTGCTAATTACCACAGAGACAGGGTATATTAAACTGTAAGGATGCACATGCACACCTAATTATGTTCATGCATACTTATAAATCAGTAAACTGAAAGCATATGCATGATGAAAATTACCCATCATTAACTTTCCTAATTGCACCCAAATAAAGAGGAAAGCAATTCACTGTGGAATATGTTTTCATCATTTGTGCACAACCTTGTTTGTCTCATTGAAAGTTTGAAAAATTGGTTTTGAGATAATAAACGGGAATTGATTATTTGTCTAGGTTTCTCTTCAGAATGACAGAATATGGAAAGAGAATGATAGGGTCTGCATGGTAGACAGCTATAGCATGTGGACATCAAGAAGACTTGAGAGCCTCAGAAGGAGGCAAATGAGAAGAATTCTTTCAATTTGATGCAGAGCATGTCACAGATGGTGACACACAGAGAGAGTAAATATGCAGTAGTGAGGAATAACCAGGGACAGCTCCTGATGGAAAACAAACAAACATTAAATTTAGAGATTGAAGAGAAGAGTCAAATGTAGTATACCGTGTTTCCCCGATAATAAGACACTGTCTTATTAATTTTTTTGGAAAGAAAAACACCAGAGGGCTTATTTTCAGGGGAGGGCTTATGTTGCCCTGACTCAGCTCTCCTCCACGGCACTGCTCTCAATCGCGCCAGCAAGCAAATCACTGGGGAAGAACAGGATGACGCGCTCACTGCTGCAGCTCTGATTGGATGCAGCTTGGAGCACGGGGTGCGTTTCAACCGGGGGGGAGGGGGAACGGAGCATACAGAGGGTACCGTAATGTAGCATGTAGCGCAGGGGATCACCTTCACTTCAGTAGCAATCTCAATAGGGCTTATTTTCGGGGGAGAGCTTATTTTAGAGGAATCTTACACAGTAAGGGGAGGGCTTATTTTCGGGATAGGTCTTATTATCGGGGAAACATGGTAGTAATTAAGACCAATTGGAACACACATCTTTTTACTCACAATTTTCCTTCCAGTTTCTCAACACCATTCCATTTTCATCAGTAGCAAGATGAAGATAAGAAGCCCTTGAATTGCACATGCTTAATTGGACTGCTGGTTGGACTAGGATTCCTTCTAAGTTTACTACTTTCCTTGTTGGGGGTAGGGATGGGGAGGAACCAAGAAAAGAAAAATCAAGATTTTTGATTCTCTCCTTAATGTGAAACCCAACTTAGGTTAAGATCACTTAGCAATGAAAGAGAAAATGTTTATTCTTGTTATAACTCCTCCTCAGTTAAAATTTTGTAGCCCCTAGAAAAGTAATTCAGGGCAATTGGAGAAGGGTTTCCCATAATGACTTCTATTACATATTTATGTACATAAACTTTGAAACTATGTCTAAAAAGTTAAGGCAATTAATTAAAAAGAATTAAATTGACCATGAGGTGCTTGTGTTGAGGAAATGGAGGAAACAATACATTAAAGGAAGTAGAAAGGTAAAGGGGCCAGGGAGGCACCTAATTCTATAGTGTTGTAGAAAAAAGTTCAGGAGAGAATCAGGAGAGTATCCTAGACAGGAAAGACAAGGAGGCTTACATGTCCTACTTAAAATGGAAATTCTAGGAGGAAGATTCAATTCAAAGCATTTCATTACTGTCCACTATATGTGAAACAAAGCAGCTCAGTACATTGGAAGAAGGTTGGGGGCCAGAAATACCTGGCTTAAGATCCTGCTTTTGACCCCTGATGGTTTTATGACTTAGTGCCCCTAGTAATACTGTAAAACTATAATTTTAAAAGAAGCTGCTGATCTGTATTTTAGAAGGATTTCATTATTAAGAATTTGCTACAATAAAGAGATTGTAGGACAAGAGAACATCCCCCACGTAGTATAGGAAATTGTATATTGTACTAAAGAAATGATTTTTGAAAGATTTCTTTTAATGTACTGACTAATTTGTTTAAATAAATTAAATTGATGTTTGGATATCATTCTAATTTTAGCATAATAAAGAAGTAACATCTATATAGCCTTTTACAGTTTGCCAAGTACATGCCATAAATCATCTCATTTGATCATAACAACAAAACATCTTATAGGTGTCTGCTACCCAAACTCTTGAAGTTGCTATCCACTATATCCCTGTGTTTCTTTTTAAATGAATTGCTGTCTAGCCAGACCCTCTTCTATCTGGTGTTTATGAACCTGTTTTTTTATCTCACTGTAATACTATCAAATGTAGCACTGCATTTATCTCTCCTACATTCGTGTTATTAGATTCAGTTCAGCACTCTTGCCTCTCAATTATATTTCTGATCCTGACTGTCATCCAATGTGCTAGCTATTCCTTCCAGTTTTATGTAATTGGGAAATTTGATAAATATCCAACCTGTGCCTTTATCCAAGGCACTGGTTTTTCTCAACCAGGCAAATACCACACCAAATACCATATAACAATTTATTGGCTTGACTTGACTTGTTCTCTTATTGTTTCATGGATGGCCATGTAAACTGCTTGAGCATCTGGTTAAGGTGAGTTTATACAAACACACACATGATATGTGTATACACACATGTATATATATATATATATATATATATACACATATATACATACACATATGCTGTGTGTCCTTTGTTTCAGAAGAGGACAAATGATCACAGGGTGATTTCTTGAATTGTGTGTGAATTCGATTTGGATTTAAGTGAGGTAGAGATTTACAAAGTCATCAGTCTCACTTTCTCTTCCAGAATCATCAAAGTCCAATGGCAACATTAAAGTCAGAATGACTGGCAATGGCCCAGCATGTAGTGGATGAATTTGGTGTCTTCCATGTCTGATCAAGCTCTAAGCACACTACAGTGTCTGCCTCAGCTGCCTTCATGGCCATTGGAATAAATTGTTCTAATCTTCCCATTCCACTGGAGGAAGTCTTTACATGCTTGGGATAAGCATCCCCCTGATTCACTGATGGATTGAATGTCTGTCAATTACACTCAACCTGGTTTAGCCCATGGGTCTAGATGGTTTTGGTCAGGCATGCCTGCTATTCATGCTACAGCTTCTTGGAGCCACAGATAAGAGCTAGGTGACTAATTAGACACCAAGTGTGGATGAACCAGCCCTGGAAAGGACATACCAAGCCCTCATTCCAGAGGTGCTAGTCCTCCCTTAGCACCTTAAACACCCCACATGCAAACGTAATTGACTCATGTATTGTCAGAGCTAGCTAAGCATTTGGGAGGCTCCATAAGAATGTGTTGGAGAAAAGAGGCATTAAGCTGATTACCAAACTGAAATTCTATTGGACCATTGTGCTGAACTCATTGTTGTATGCCTGTGAAACCTGAGCAGTCTGCTGGTGTCGTTCCAGGAAATTGAACCAGTTTCATTTGAATTGTCTTAGGTAGTGTCTGAAGATTACTTGGCAAAAAAGGTACCGGACACTCAGGTCCTTTTTCAAACTGAACTCCCAAACATTTAAACTCTACTGCAGAGAATGCAATTCTGACAGACTGGTTATGCTGTTTGAATGCTAAAGGTGCATTTGCTGAAGAGACTATTTTACAAAGAACTCACACAAAGCAAGCATTCACATGATGGTCAGAAGAAACAATACAAGGAACCTTCAATGTCTCTCTGAAGAACTTTGATATGGATTGTGAGTCATGGAAAACACTGATATGAAACTGTCTGGCATGGTGTACACTTATAAAAAAAATACTGTCCTCTATTAGCAAAACAGAGTTGCAGTAGCTCAAAAGAAACAGGAGATGCACAAATTGCAGCTCCCTTCACTGGTCATATAGATTATTGCGTGTGACATGTGAGCGTCATCTGAGCTCATATTCGTATGATTAGCCACAACTGTTTGACCCTGACATCACAAAGTTGTTTTGGTCCTCTTTGAACACAAAAGACAAAGAACAATGATCCATACATATGCATTAGGAATCTACTGTGTGTGTATCAAGTTCATGTAAGTTGCTTTACAATTCCCTATGGAAGATTCAAATAAAAAGATGAGGAGAAGGAGGAAGAGGAGGGAGAAGAAGGAGGAGAAGGAGAAAAGAAGAAGAAGAAGAAGAAGAAGAAGAAGAAGAAGAAGAAGAAGAA
>NW_027185804.1:18978162-19009427 GCF_028583685.1 Petaurus breviceps papuanus
AGAAGAAGAAGAAGAAGAAGAAGAAGAAGAAGAAGAAGAAGAAGAAGGAGGAGGAGGAGGAGGAGGAGAAGAAGCTTTTAAATATACTGTACAATGTATTTGGGCAGAGAGAAAAATTAGTGAATAACATTACAAATGGTAATCAAAAACAACAAAAAAGAACTGTTCTTTGTGTATGACTCCTCCAATAAATCTTATTATCAGCATAATCATTTGATATAATGACATTAGAAATGTCATAAAGGAGATGTTTTCATTCTTTGATGGCCGAGAAGGCTTCATGAAGAAGATAGAGTTTTAGCTGATATTGCCAGAAGGCATATTATATAAAAGGGATCTGAGAGTTATAGAATACCACAAGTTCAATATGAGTCAACAGTGTGCTCTGGCAAATGAGAAAGGTAATAAGAACTTGGGGCTCCTAAAAAGAGGCATTAAGTCCAGGACTAGAGCTATGATGAACTCTCTATACTTCACTTAATCAAACTCCATCTGTAAGATAATATTAGTTCTGATCATCCCAAGTTATGAAAGACATGGATAAGCTGGAGATTGTCCAGAGGAATATGATTAGAGATTTATAATAAAGAACTTGGGACACTATGTGGAATCTACAAAGAGGCAAATTTAGGCACAATATCAGGAAAATCAAACCAATCCATAAATTAACCAATAAGCTTTGATTTATTCACATATACACCTGTCTATATATTCATATATGTATGGAAATATATATGTATATATATACCCATATATGCAGACATATATGAAATATGTAATAAGTAAATACAAAGTAATTATGAAGGGGCATTAGCAGCTGCAGAAATTAGGATAGTATTTGTGCATTAGTTGCCAGTCAAGCTGAGTTTTAAAGGGGACAAGAGATTCTGAAGAGGGAGAAACTAGGAAAGAATGCACTTCAAGGCTGGGGCACACTAATGAAAATAAAATAGAATGTGTAGGATCATGGGCAACAAATGATATGAAGGGCAATTTTATTGAATCATGTAGTCTGTAACATCAAGTAATAGGTGATAAAGATGAGAGGTTGTTATTTTAAATGCCAGAGAAGTTTATATTTTATGCTGGAAGTGTTAGAGAATCTCAGAAATTTATTAAACAGGAGTTTGGCATGGTCAGACCTGTGCTTTATGAAAAACACTTTGGCAACTATGTGGCAGATGGCTTGGAGTGGGAAGAGACATGAGCCAGGGAGTCCAATTAGGTATTTATTGTAGTTGTTTGGGTTCAAAGTAAAGAGGACCAAGAAATGTTAGAAATGCACAAATAGCAAGAGTTCGTGAATGATTATAAGTGTGTGGTTAGTGGACAATTACAAATAACAATAACTAGATTTTGCATAGTACTTCCTATGTGCTAGTTACTGTGTTAAGTGCTTTACAAATATTATTTCATTTTTTCTACACAACTCTGAAAGTTAGATTTGAGAAGCTAGGTATCTAGGAGTATTGTAGTACCTTTCACAGAAACAGTAAATGTTGAAGAGGAGTGGATTTGGAGGAAAAGCAATTAATATAATTAAAGTAATCAAATTAATTCATTAATCTTTTTTGTATATGTTAAGTCTTAGCAATTAGAATTATTCAAAAATGGAACATACCACCTCTCAAGGTAGTAGTGATTCTCCTCTCATTTGAGGTATTCAAGAAAAAAGCCACATGATGTGACCATTGTATGTTATCTTGAAAAAGGGATACTTGTTCAAAAATGGGTTGAAGATGAGCCATGAAGTGTATAGTATCTGAGGCACTTTCCAATGCTTTGATTTCCACAAACTGGGCCTTACTCAATAGATACCATCTGTCAAGCTAAAGACAGGAAGAAACCAATTCTTTGAGAGGTAAATAGAAACAAAACTTAGAAGGAATGAATTTCTAAAGCATAGTCTTAAAATAGTCAGTCTGTTATTGGAGTAGAGGACTGGGAAAGTCTCAGTGATAGTAAGGTTTGATCTGTACTTGTAAGAGGTTGGGAAAGTCTGATAGAGGGGAGGAGAGAGAGCATTCCGAGTATTGTATGGGCTTTTCTGGGACATAATGATCTATTTTGACAGGTAAAAATTGCCTTTTAAGGAGTATCATACCAAAGATAATGGCTATCTGTGATTTAATTCAATTAACATTTATTGTCTTCCTATATTCCTATATATTCCTAGGTACTGTACTAAGGTGATGGGAGTTCAAATGATTTTCAAAAATGAAATAGTCTCTACTTTCAAAGAGCTTACCTTTTACTAGGTGGTCGAGTGAGTAGAGTGGAGAGAAAAATGTACATAGACAAA
Source organism: Petaurus breviceps papuanus (assembly GCF_028583685.1). Taxonomy (NCBI): domain Eukaryota; kingdom Metazoa; phylum Chordata; class Mammalia; order Diprotodontia; family Petauridae; genus Petaurus; species Petaurus breviceps. Next base: position 18,980,465 of record NW_027185804.1, read on the forward strand.
ATTTTAAAGTATAAACACTTAAATGCAGAATAATTTGGTGGAGGTAGATGTGAAGCCACTAGGAAAGCAAGCAAGAAAGGAATTCCAGAAGTAGTCATCTATTTGGAAAAAAAATTGATGCCATGTCTCTAAATATGAGGAAAAGCATAATACTGTCATAAACAAGTTTTCATAGACCACCAATTTAATGTATTCATTTACAACTTGAGTAAATTTCTTCATCCATCTGTGACACAGATTCCTCATCCGTAAAATGAAGGGATTGGATTTAATCACCTGAACAATCTCTTCTAGCTTCAAATTTATGGTCCTATGAATTGAGAAGCGTTTGAAGTAGGGGTCCTAAGCATTCCTTTGATACCGTGTTTCCCCGATAATAAGACCTATCCCGAAAATAAGCCCTCCCCTTACTGTGTAAGATTCCTCTAAAATAAGCCCTCCCCCGAAAATAAGCCCTATTGAGATTGCTACTGTAGTGAAGGTGATCCCCTGCGCTACATGCTACATTACGGTACCCTCTGTATGCACCGTCCCCCCCCCGGTGAAACGCACACCGCACTCTGAGCTGCATCCAATCAGAGCTGCAGCAGTGAGCACGTCATCCTGTTCTTCCCCAGTGATTTGCTTATTGAATAAAGGTACATTTTTTTGTTCACATTTACCTGTTTATTAAAATTGCTGTTAATGTTCATTAAAATAAGCCCTCCCCTGAAAATAAGCTCTCTGGTGTTTTTCTGTCCAAAAACAATAATAAGACAGTGTCTTATTATCGGGGAAATATGGTAGTAGTAATTCACCTTTTCCTGTATGCTATGAAAGCATAGAGGAACTTTCCTCTGCCATTGCAATGACCCAGATCCTTGAACAGGGAGAGGCTGGGGCAGGCAGTTCTTCCTCACAGGTGAGTTTCCATGGGGGTTAGCTGTCCTTACCTTACATGGAATTAAAATGATGCCTGGGAACAGGTAGGCTGAGAATGGGGTCTCTGTCATGATTCGCAGAAATCAATGCCAATCATAAGCTTACCCAAATTCATTATTTCAATCCCACTACTCCATAGAGATAGAGTTCAGCACTCTAAGCATTTCTATTAAACGATTTTCAAGCCCCCTCCACATATTTTTTTAAAGAAAACTATGTAACCAGACCCAGTAAGTCTGCAAATTAGTGCATTTTTTTTTTTGCTTTTTGGAGGGCAATTGGAGATTAAGTGATGTGCCTAGGGTCTCACAGCTAGTAAGTGTTAAGTGTCTGAGGTTGGATTTGACCTCAGGTCCTCCTGACTCCAGGGCCAGTGCTCTATTCACTGCACCACCTAGCTGCCCCCAAATTAGTGGATATTATAGACATAAAAATAGCATATGATTTGAGTTTAAGGCTATTGACCTAAATGACCAAATTCACTTAATCATGCCTCAATGATCCTCCATTTTTAGAGTTGACTTAATAGCTCCCTTTGTATTAAGTAAGGTGATATCATCTTCCAGGTGCGACTGGTCCAAAGCCTGTGATAGCCTTCAAGTCGTCTAACGCCAGAGAAGCCACACTTAAGGAATTCAGCTACTATTTCCTGTTCTAGGTTAATCAGCTTCCTGTCTGAGGCAGAATATTTCTTGGTTTCAAAGCTCTATTCTCTCTGGTGTGGTGTATCTGCATTGACAACTCCTTAACTCTTAACTCCAGAATAAATTTGGCCTTTGATTTGATGTAATTTATCTCACATAGGCTCTTTCTTGCCCATTGACTTTCATGCACTCCTTAGGTACAGGCTACCCTCCATATACATTTTGACACTAGAATTTGCCAAAATTCTTTTAGCCCTACCTAGCTTCTTGGACCTGTATATGTACTGCTAATGGCATGACTAGTATATCTTGGAAAAGATGCATTCAGTTCATTGCTAAGCTGCCTTCACTTCCCTTGCTCTATCTGTAAAATGGGAATGACACCACCTACAGAAGCTACTTCCGCTGTTGTCAAGCTAGAATGATATGCTTATTATATAATCTGCAAATTTTGAAGCACCTCATAAATGTAATTTGTCATTTTTTATTGGTGTTGTCTTTAGAATTAAGATTCATATTGTTACCTGTGTATATGTTGTCCTTTCTTCTAGTAAATGATAATCATATATGAAGCCCCTTATAGAGGGATTTAAGATTTGCAAAGCTCTTTTATGTACCTTATCTCATTTAATCCTAACAATCATGAAATGGAGGTGCTATTATCACCATTTTATGGCTAAGTAAACTGAGGTTGTTAGGCAACTTGTCCAGGGTCACAGAGCTAGTAGGTGTCCAAGGAGATTCTCTTTTTGGGATCCTTTTCAAGAGGTGATACGTGAATTCTTTCAATTTCTATTTTGCCATCTGTTTCTACAATATCAGGGCAATTTTCCTTGACAATTACTTAAAGGATGATTTCTAAGCTCTTTTTTGATCATAGCCTTCAAGTAGTGCAATAATTTTTAAATTATCTCTACTGGTTCTATTTTCCAGGTCAGTGGTTTCCCAGTGAGATATTTCATATTGCCTTCCATTTTTTCATTTGTTTGGATCTGTTTTATAGTGTCTTGACTTCTCATAAAGTCATTAGTTTCCATTTGCTCCAATCTAATTTTGAAGGAATTATTCCCTTTGGCTACTTTTCGAAATTCCTTTTCCATCTGGACAATTTGGCTTTTTAATGCATTTTTCTCACTGGTTTTTTGGTCCTCTTTTACCATTTGATATAGTCTATTTTTATGGCATTATTTTCTTCAGTCAAGTTGTTGACTTTCTTTTCATGATTTTCTTACCTCATTCTCATTTCTTTTCCCAATTGTTCCTCCGCTTCTATTACTTGATTTCCAAAATCCTTCTTGAGCTCCTCCATGGCCTGTAACCAATTCATATTTTTCTTGAAAGCTTTTGATGCAGGAGTTTTGACTTCATTGACTTCTTCTGGTTCCATGTTTTGATCCTTTTTGTCCCAATAAAAGGATTCTATGGTTGGATTGTGCTTCCTCTGCTTGCTCATCTTGCCAGTTGATTACTTGACTTTTGAGCTCTTTGCCACAGTATACCACTATCTACTTCCAGAGTGGAGAGAGCTGTGTCCCAAATCTTTGGGGTTTTTGCACATGTTGTCAGAGCTATGAGAAGGGTGTCCTCTCTGCAGAAACCCTAATCTCTGGTACACTGGCCACACAACCACCTAAGAACACAATCCAGATCCAAGCAGGTCAAAGCAAGAGCAATTACCCTCTGAATGGTTGCTTGGTCAACCTATGATCTGTAGGCCAGGAGCTCCAGAGGCAGCCATGCAGCAACAGCTGCAGCCACCATGTCACTGGCACCTCTCACCCCAAGGGCAGGGGCTATACTATGTTCTTTGTTCACCTGATTCCAAAAGAGTTCCCCACTGACCTTTAACTTTCTCTTTGGTGTTGTTTATTTGAGAAGTCTGGAAACCACCACAGGTGCTGGTGATTCACACTCCTAAAGTCAGCTCTGGATGATCTTTGCCACTAGTCAAGACTTCCCCAGGTCTGGGACAAAGCAGCTCATGTAGGACTCTGTTTGGCTCCCAGCTTGGTGCAATAGACCCTTCTTGTTGGCCTTCCAGGCTGCCTTCAGTAGCAGATTTGTTTCTCTTTGTCACTTTGTGGGTTCTAAAATTCTAAACTTTGTTTAGAGTCATATTTTACAGGTATTTGAGGTTGTTGGAGTGGGAACTCAGACAAGTTCTTGCTTTTACTCCAACATCTTGGCTATGCCCCCACGAGGAGATTCTCAAATACAACACTTCTTGATTCTGGCCCATTAATCACCATGCCATGCTACCTCTCAAAATGTCATGGATGGCAAAATGTCACCCCCAGATTAAAGACTTTGTGTCTTTTGAGGATTTAATTTCTATAATTCCTCATCTTTTCACTCCCTGTCCCCAAATCAGAGACTTTCTGCCATCAAAGGTTTATCTATATTTGTCAGTCAAACATTATTGGTTGTAGCTACCAGCTTCCACACTCCCCTCAAGCATTGGGAGTAAGGCCCCTACAAAGTCACAGTTAAATTTTGCCTAGCTCTGTTAAGCTTGCAAAGTATTTTACACAGAATGAATGATTTGGAATGGGAAAATATTTTGAGATCTTGTCTAGTCCAATCCCCTCTTTTTACATGAAGGAACTAAGACCCAGTGTAAGATGATGTGGCTTTCCAAGGTTGCATAATTCACAAATATCACTGGCAAGATTTGAACCTACATCTCCTGACTACAAATTCAATATTATTTCAAAGGTAACTGGCTGTGATCACTACAAGCTTGTGAGTTTGATGTTATTGTTCTGCCTCTTTCCCTTCCTTTTTTTTAACAGATGAGGTTGGTAATAAAGTTCAGAGATGCTTACTGGCTTGCCCACAATCACATAGCTAGTAATTGTCAAAGATGGGAATAGAACTTTAAACCTCTGACTCCAAACCCAGTACTCTTTTGCACTGAGTCATATGGTAATACTCCTAGTGCTGTGAGATAATTTCTTTTGTGAACTCCTTTGTACTGACATGGAGATGGAAGCAGACACGGATTAAGTGACTTGCCAGGGTCACACAATCACTAATTATCTAAAGTATTATTTGAAGCAGGTTATTTTCAAGTCTCCTGGACTGAACCTACTGTCCAGCACATACACTCGATGAATGAAACCCTTCATCTCAGTGTTTAGCCAGAAGAGAATATTTAGAATTGACAAGGAGAACTCTCCACTAGCAGGGTGTGTAATGTTAACCCCCACTGCTCTCCTGAAATAGCAGATTCTTTAATGGGACAGCTACAATCTAATAAACTCCCCAAATAATTATCATCTTTAAACACAAGAGGCACAAGCCATTTTTCTGTTTCATCAGTTGCTGAGAGTGGAATAATTTTCTCCAATTGTGAAAACAGCCTGGTAGTTTTGTTAGAAAAAGAGGAAATCACTTTGTGGGATGTGTCATAATATTACTGAAAGGCATTGTGGAACAAGGGGAGAGGAGAAAATTCCATCTCAACGGGAGAAATGACAGCCAACCGTTGTCATGAAATGATTCTCCTTTTTTTTCCAAGCCCCACATTTCACTTTCAAAAGACACTGGTTGTTAATGTTATTTAACAGGCTGGAAGTATTTTTAATGTGTTGATGACTTAACAGGTTTCAAAGATCAGGCAGGCTTAGCCTGTGAACTACAGGGAGAGAAGAAACTACCATGGAGAGTTTCAGAGATGACAACTTAAAATCAGTCAGTTCAAACAAAAGGAGGTGATTCTGGTTTAATAACAATAACAATGAAATCAATTAACAACAAAATGTTTGGGAATAAGAGGACATGAGTTCAAATCCCAGTTTTACCATAATGACATTTTGGGCAAGGTGCTTTTCCTCCACTACCCTCAGGTTGCTTAAATGGAAAATGAGTTGGCTGGAGTAGATCAGTGGTATAAAACTTAAATAGAAATGACCCATTAATCCATACATAAGGGTACCCATATGCTTCATATTGACTTTTATAATACAGCATCTGCTTTATTGCATTTTTATTTTTTTTTAATTATTTTCTAATTACATTGTAATCTTGGTCCTCCACTCTAGAGATTGCTGTGAGCTGCATGTAATGACCTCAATGATTCATTCTAGTTTTAAATATGTGTTTAATTTATTAAGCATCTATTATGCACAAGGTTCTGTGATAATTGCTAGGGATATAAGGACAATGAAAAGGAAAAAAGAAGATACCTGAATAGAAGGAAGTGACATTCTATTGGGGGATATGTGGGTAACAAAGATATGAAAGTACAAGCTTAATTTAAGGAAGGAGAAGGCCCTAAAAACCAGAGATGTTAGGAAAGGCTACTGTAGGAGAAAACACCTGAGCTGAGCCTTGTAGGAAGCTAAAGGCTCTCTCTAAGAGAAGAGATGAGTACAGAGCATATTTTTCTTGATTGAAATTATCATGTTCAAAGGAGTAAAGGAAGTAGGCTTATATTTATTGATGAGAGAAATGATTATTAATAACAAATTATGGGAGAGATCCAGGCTTTTTCCCTATCCTATTTTTCCTTGTTCAAAGCCCCCCTTTTGAAGGACATTACTGACCTCTGCCAAAACTTACTCCATCTAGACCATATTATCTAGGTGAATTGATGTATCCCAACCCATTGTGTTTTACTCAGACTGATCTGGGAAAGTGTGGATTCTCCCTTTTGTCAGATGACTGAAATGGATACAGAAAATTCCCTTTGACAAAAACTGAGTGATCAAAATCACATATCTCAAACCTTCATTAGAATTGATCCACCTCTTATTATAATATTCATTATCTCATTAGTCGTTAATTAATTCAAGTTGATTTCCATCCTCAGGGGCACCAAATTTTCCGAGGACATATGAGTGTTGAATAGGTTCTATGAGGGGTATTTGGTCTAAGGAAGATGGCCAAATAGCCATGCTTTTATTAATATATGCCAACATTATTCATAAAATGATTTATTACCCAGAAAATAAATTTCTCAAACTTTTATAGGGAATAGGAACTAGGTCAATTTGGCTAGAGTATAGTCCCAGATGAATAATTATAGGAAATAAGTATGGAAAAGCATTGCATGTAGGATCATGGATTTATATTTATCTAGAAAAGATCTCAGGGGACAGTCAGAACAGCTGCTCTATTTTAAAAATTAGTAAACTGAGGCCTATGAAGATTAGGTAATGTCCCCAATGTCACACAAGTAGTGTCAGATTTGACACTGGAAATCATAGTCTCTGAAACCAGAAGCAGCTTTTTTTTTCATGTTACCAGGATGTCTCCCAAGGAGCTATTTCACAAATGTTCATATAATAAATGAATGAATCAAGCAATCAGTCAGGGAAAGCTAGGTAGGATTCAAATTGTACAATGTTTTAAATATTAAACTAAGAAGATTGTATATTATCTTAGGGATGATAGGGAGCCAAGGGAGATTCTTGAATGAGGGAGTAATAAGTTTAGAAGTATACTTTGGGAAGACTGTTTTTCATCAGTGTAGAGAATGAATTAGCACAGGACAGAAGCTGGAAGCAGTAAAACTAATTAGAATATAATTTCAGTATTCTAAGTAAGAGGTCATATGAGTTATAACTATAGTAAAAAGCATTTTGGATAGAGAGAATGTGTTGCTATTTGCCCTTGTTTTTGAAAAGGATCAGTGATATCATGGGTGATGTCTTGACTTGCACATGTATTGGATTTAGGTGAGGCCTAATTGCATAAAGTCCTCAGCCTCACTCTCTCTTCCAGTTATCTACATCCAATGGCAGGAAAAAAAAAGTCAAGACAACTGGTAATGGTTCAGGATGCAATGGAGGATGTTGGTGTCTTCTGTGTCTAACCAAGTTTTAAGTGTTCAATCTGGCTTAGCCCATCTGCCAAAATGGTGTGGCCATTGTGCATACTCCAGCTTCTTGGAGTCAGTTAAGAGTTGAGTGTTAGGTAGAGACCAAAGGTGGGTGAGCAGCCCTGAAAAGAGCTTGACAAACCCTCACACCAGAGGTACTATTCCTCCCTGAAGACCCCACACACCTTGGAGAGACTGTGTATGGATAGAATGATCATTACACATTCAGAATTATGTCTTATTTATCACTTCTCCCCATATTAAAGTAATTATTCCCACTTAATGAAATGTTACAGCCATAATGGATTTAATACCTGAACTCTGCTCCCCAGCCTCTGGAATCTTAACCTTATTCTTAACTCTCCACTCTCCCTCACCACACACAACCTATCAGCTACTAAATATCACCATTTCCCCCTCAACATTATTGTTCCCATCATAAACCTACTTTAATCACAGAGTTACCTTCTTAGGTTCAGGTCTTTCTCAACTCCTTATCAGAACCTCTGAATCATCTAGGTGGTGCAGTAAAGAGACAGGTGAACTTGAAGTCATGAAAATCTAAGTTCAAACACGTCCTTCAATACTCTTGGCAATTCATGTGACTGTTGCTTGCCTCTATTTCCTCATCTTTGAAATATGGATAATAATAGCACCTAGTTCCCAGGATTTTTGTGAGAATGGAAGGAGATAACTTTTGTGAAGTACTTCCCCAGACTTAAAAGACTATATAAATGTTAGTTGTTGGAGTCATCATTAATAGCAGTGTTGATATAGATCAGAACCCATTGCAACCGGGTGGCTTAGGAGGAAAGAGGCTGGTGATTTTGCATAGCCCTCTCTCATTTAAATCCAAGTTACTTACAAGAAATCACTTTCCTGATGTCATGATCCTCTGAGAATAAAGGATAAATAACAACAGCTGTGGTGGTGGTGGTGGTGGTGATGGAGGTGGTGGCGGTGGCGGTGGTGGTGGTGGTGGTGGTGGTGGTACCACACATGCACCATTGAAGTCTAATTATTTTGCTGCCAAAGCACTTTCTCTAACCCTGTGAGTCTCTGACTCAACCAAACCTATTGGTATCCTATTTCAAGTCTTTGTTAAGAAACATAACTTGTGAACCCCAGAACTTGTTAACCCCTTTAGGGAGGAGCTAATGACCATATATAAGGAGAATCCCAGGCTGGGAGAGAGCAGAACTGAGCAGAACTGAGAAAAGAACTTGCGGTGGCAGAACTGAGAAGAACTGAAAAGAAAACTCTCGTGGTGGCAGAGTTGTCTGTGTTGATGTTTTTTTTGTGATATTTGTACAGAAGACCCAGGACCTTACTGGAAGCCCTGAAAGAAATTTTCTTGTTGTCTGTTTACAGAAATCCTGGAGGAAGGTTTCAGAGGCCCTGGGAGCTTACTGATGATTTGTGTTGACCTCTTGGACCTTGTTTGAGGTCTGTGTTTATTTCTTTGCTGATGATTTGTGTTGACATCTTGGATCTTGTTTGTGGGTCTGTTTTGATTTCACAGGCAGATAGTAAATTGTTGCTGGTGCTTGACATGTGTATGAATATTACTGTGGCTCTGTTAAGCTTTGTCTTCCCAGAAACAGGAACTGTAAAGAACGAAGTGGAATGGACATTGTGAATTTCAGAAGCAATGTATAGAAGTTGCAAAGGCAAATTTCAGCTGGCTTTAAGTGAGAAAATGCCTAATAATTAGATCTATCCAAAAATGGAATGTACTATCTCAAGAGATGGGAGATCCACCTTTCTTGGATGTCTTCATGTCAAGGCTGGATGATCACTTGTTGGATCTTTTGTGTTCGGGATGATTCCTTGGTTCATGAGTTAAAGTAGGAGGCTGTTGAAGTCCATACCAATTCTCAAATTCTGTGACTCTTGTGATTGTGTTTCTCACACTTATCGGTTTGACCTTGGGTAATCCATCAATCAATGATCAAGGGCCATATATTTTGCTGTGGGTTTATAAATACAAGGAGTAAAACAATCTCTACGTCCAAAGATTTTTACATTCGAATGGAGAGGAAGACAAGTAAATATATAAGCATACATACACACAGAAACTATATATATAAAGAAAATAAAGGCCAGCACATGGTAGTGATATGTAAGTTTATGAGGGAGGATATTTTCAGAGATTATAGGAAAGGCTTCATGTAGAAGTGATGCCACTGATGCTCCTTTAAGGAAGAGAGAGATTTTATGGTTCTATCAGGGAGAATCATTTAAATTCTCTGGGCTACAATTTCCTAGTGTATAATACCAGAGGGACAGCAGGATGGTGCGGATAGAGCACTGGACTGGGAACCAGGAAGGCTCATCTTCCTAAGTGCAAATTCAGACTCAGACACTTATTACCTTTATCACCCCAAGCAAGTGTCTTTACCCCGTATGCCTCTGTTTCCTCATGTGTAAAATAAACTAGAGAAGGAAATGACAAACTACTCCACTATGTCAACAAAACCCCAAATGGGGTCACAGAGAGTTGGACACAATTGCAACAACTAAACAGTAAAAGCAATGTAAGGGGATTGGATTTGACCTCTGGGGTCTCTTCCAGATCAAAACCTCTGATAACTCTGATCCATAATTGTTTTTCCTGAAGGAGCAGAAAATATTCTGCTTGAAACAATGAACCAGAAATATCTCTTCCTCTTCTTTGTCCCTTGGATCAGTTTCTGAGATCCCTTTTATTCATATTTCATTTAAAGAGTTCCTGTTTTGGGGGGTGGCTAGGTGGCACAGTGAACATAGCACTAGCCCTGGAGTCAGGAGGACCTGAGTTCAAATTCAGCCTCAGACACATAACACAAAAACTAGCCATGTGACCTTGGGCGAGTCACTTAACCCCAATCGCCCTGCCTTCCCCTCTCCAGAAAGCAAAAAAAAAAAAAAAAAAAAGAGGTTTTTTTTTTTTTTTTACTATTGGGCAATAGGATACTTATTACTTGAAACATAGGTTTTTTTTCAATCTTATTTGTTTCAGAAAAAAAAATAGAAATAAATGTCTTCTCCCTCACCCAATCACTTTCTGTGTATCTTCAAACATAAGATAGGGATGTTTGTATAACCAAGATTCTTGCCCCCATCCTCTCACATGTTAATTCTGAGTAAGTTGTAAATTGGAAGTAAAAATAACTTCACCAGCCAACAGTGGAGAGAGCAGGAAGAAGAATATGATAAGCTAGACGCAGCTAAATATTTATATATACGAAAAATGAAAACATGAAAAGTCCTCCTTCTGAAATGCATAATTAAGCTGAAGACATTCTAGCAGATGGCGTCGGTAATTACAGGTTTTTCATGTCTCTGAAATTTGCAGAGACTTTGAGTGGTATTCCTGCTTTAGTAACTGTGGTGTTTACCGCTCCTGCTTGTGCGCAATGTCCTTTCTGAGCGCAGTCTGTTAAGGCTTCAATCTCTAGGCCAGCTTCCTCACCTTCCCTAGTCTAGAACTATATTTTATTTCTTATTTAAGTCTATTATCCATCTTCTTGAATGTGCAAGCTATGTCCTAACATAGGCTGCACTGGATTGTAAGGTGAAACACTATAGTGTAATCTCTTTGAAGGGGGTGAAAAAATTTTAAGATCAATCAATAAGCATTTAGTAAATACCTCCTATGTGCCGGACATTGTGCTAGGTACCTGAAGATACTAATAGGCCCTGCCCTCAAAGAGCTTATATTGAAAAACAAGTCTAATTATAAGCAGTATAGAGGTTTTACACAAGAACATTTAGGAAGGGAGTTGTGCTCTATATTCCAACTAATAGAGTAAATGAATGTGTAATCATGCAGTAAGGGGGGATTTTAATGAACATACTGTCCTAAAACATTCGACAAAACTTTAATGAGGTCCCTAGCCAAGGATATTAAGAGGAAAAAATATTAAGATTAGTGAATAGAAAGCTGTCTTTGAAGTCAGAAAGATCAGCATTAAGTTTCAGCCCTGACATTTGCTAACTCTGTAACCCTGTGAAAGCTCTTCAACCTGGCTAAACTTTAATTGATTTCTCTGGAAAATGGGAATAATATGTGTCACAGAGGTAGACTTAAATGACGTAATGTGTGCACATTGTTTTGCCAGCTCTAACATGCTACAGAAATAATAGTTGTACACTTATCATTATAGTTATATATTAACCTGTTTATTTTACTTAAATTATTTTAAGATTTTCATTTACCCAGTCTATTTATAGATCACTATCTAGGCCTTTGTTATTCTTCACAGTGGATCATTGATCAGACGACATATTCACCCGAAGAAAAGGTTGCCCAATGGGACTTGGGAGGCTCCAATATAAGTTCCGTGAGGTTCAGATCCTGTTTTTGCCTTTGTTTGTATCCCAACTGCTTAGTACAGTAATTCACACACAGGGAGCCTTTATTAAATGGTAGTTACCTGAATGATTGAAAGCAGTCCCTTGATGTGGGAGTTTGGGGTAACTAGTCTATTATCATTTTGAATTGTGAGCATGAGATGGCCCTTCATAAGAAAACATATACCCACTTCAGAGTATCATTGGATCCTATTTATAAAGAGTGCTTCCTTCAGGCAAGACCTCAAACCCATTTTCTTTTGAAGATTAGCCTAAGAAGTAGTCTATGGTCCTTAGTCATACCTAGATCTCCAAATTTGGGATGGTCCCCCTGGTATGTTATTTTTTTTAAGCAATTGGGGTTAAGGAACTTGCCCAAGGTTACATGGCCAGTTATTTTGTGTGGATGTTAAGTATCTCAGGCTGGAACCGATCCCGGGTCCTCCTGACTCTGGGGTCGGCGCTCTTACTCACTGCACCACCTAGCCACCCCAGGGATGTCATTTTTGAAGTCTCCTCAAAGCTATAAAACTGCCCCTACATATTCCTAAGAACTGATCCATTTATTTCATTTTCTTTTCCATTTCTCCTATCTATTTCAATTTCAACCAAAGATTTGACCAACATAAGTTCAGAGATTAAGAGATAGAGGGTATCATAGGCCATCTAGTCCAACCTCTTTGTTATAAAGATGGGGATACTGATCCTAAGACAGCTAAACCAATGTTTAGCCCTAGCTCACATAGTAAAGTCCAGAGCAAATATTTGAACCCAAGCCCTGCTATCAGGGACTCCTATCCCTGTACCCCATTATTCAGGCCTTTAGCTCCTAACATCCTACAAAAGCCACTGTACCCTTTCTAAACCTCAAGTGTTATCATCAGTGCAGTGAGGGTTTGAACTAGATTTCAATTAAGGACACATTTATTAAGCACCTACTATCAGATAAGAATTGTGCTAGGTAAGGGAAGGGGTAAAAAAAATAGATAAATAATACATATTTTTTATCATCATGGAGCTATGAAACTTTGCTGAACTTTGCTGTAGCAATACTCTTTAGTTTGCCATGCATATACTCAGACTAGATGGGCCCTTCAGGGCCAAAAAAGATGTTCCTTATCTATGTTTTTTGTTTCCCCCCTTGCAGATTCTGAGGGTACAGAGAGTTACGTGTTAAGGAACACAAAAGGTCCCTTGTTTTCTAGGAGTGGGAGATGGCTCATGAGGCTTTTTCCAGGAGGTTTTTCCAGGAGGAACTGAAGCCATGGAAGAAAAGGGTAAATTAATTATATTTTAACCTCCCCTCTCTGGGAAATGATACAAAGAGATTTGTATGCTGAGAATAAGAGCTTTTGAAAAAAATAGAAGACTTCCTGAAGGAGATGAATGTTTTCTCCATTTCTGCTTGTAAACGTGGTTCTATTTTTAATTTGACTTCCACAGAACTGCCCAGGAGAGGATTATGCAGTGAGGTCATCTTTCCCCTTATGCCCAGCACTACTCAGCTCCCGACTGGAACACCAAGTCCCTTTGGGAGCTTATGGATTAGAAAAGTAATGGAGAGCCTCAAGCCATAGAATGGGGGTAGGGAGGGGAGGAAGGGCAGTGCTGTAGTGGTGAGGTTTATAGGGAAGTTAATGTTAAGGTTAATGGTAGCAGCAGCAGCAGAAATAGTAGTTATAATAATAATAATAAAGGCCATATAGAATAACAGCAGCATTAAATTCCTGTTTTATATATAAAGTTATATATAACTTTAAGGTTTACCAAGGCAAGATCTTTAAAGATCATATTATAATTCTGTAAAGTAGATTTTATTGTTATCACCATTTTACACATTAGAGAATTAAAGTTGAAAGAAATTCAATGATTTGTCCAGACTTAAATAGATAGTAAGTGTCTGAAAGTAAGTAAGCTTTTGAATCCGGGTCATCTTGATTCCAAGTCTTATAATGTATCCACTATGTGTACATCTATCTATCTATCTATCTATCTATCTATCTATCTATCTATCTATCTATCTATCTATCATCTATCTATCATCTGTTTGTCTATCTATATCTATTTATAGGAAGAGTGAGAGAGATGATAGATAAATAGATATAAATATCAAAAGATAGAAAGATAGATAATGAGAGAACATCAGTTATCAAGAAATGGATTCCAAGTGGACCTCTGATATACACTCTAGCTTATAAATAAGCATGTCCCTAGATGATTCTCCTAAGATTAAAAGTTTAATCAAATAACAAATATTTATCAAGTACTTACTGTATTAGGCACTTAGCAATGTAGTGCATATACCAAGAAAAAAAAGAAAGAAACAAAATATGTCCTTGGCCTGAATGAATTTATATTTTATTAGGAAGACTTTGCCTGGACAGTGTGTTCCAAAAGTCTTAGTGCACTTTTAAGCTTTAATAGCTTAAGATTTCATGAAGACTTTTGGGACACCCTATATAAGGAATAAGAAAAAGAAATTGACCTAGGATTTTACAGGTGAGAGGAGTTTCTGGGTGAGGAAACCCCCTCTATGAATACTGACTGTCACCTTCTCTGCAACTTAGTCTTGGAGAGTTGCTTGGAGCACTGATAGGTTGAGCAACTTGCCCTGGTTCACACAGTCATTAAATGTCAGAAGGAGGATTTAAAGCTAGGTATTTCTGGCTTTGTGGACAGCTCTCCATCCACTCAGCCACACTTCCTCTCTTCTCTAAGACTTTTTTTTTTCCTGTGTTCTTGCTAAATTTCCCTGTACCAACACCTCCCCCACCTGCCCCAGGTTCTTGCTAATTTTGGCCTGATATATTTACAGTTACTGCATTAAAATAATTTAAAACACAGTTACAAATTTGCTTCTACATAGAAAAAGAGGAGGGGGGGATTTTAAGTAGCCTTTAAATTGTGTGCCCAACTTGGATGTCCCACATTGCACAGATCAAAGTACTGGGTAAATCATGTGGTTGGCATTTACATAAAACAAAATCCTCAGTTATTGTAGTTTATAAAAAGTGTAATGAGTGTATTGTGGACTCCTTGAGAGCAGGAACTATAATTTCCCTTTGTTTTTAACTCTAGAACTTTGCACAGTGAAAAGCACATAGTTGGTACTTAATAAATGTTTATTCACTCATTAATTGAGGCACAAAAAATACCAATTTTGGTGAATGTTAAGGACATTTAAGGGAAGAAAACGAATATATAATAGGTCAATATGGCAGTAAACTATAGTTTATGGTAATACAAGCAAACCTTTCTATAGTGAGTTTATGTCTCAAGTAAAAGAGATGCAAAAAGGCAATTCCCTCCCTTCAGAAATGTTGTATGCATTCTCAAACTTTCTTGTTGCATTAGCTTGTTCTGTTGAATTGCTACTTAAAAAAAAATTTTCCATTGTTTGTTACAAGGCAGGACTCTCTCTGGGTAGGGCTTGAAATATAATTGGGAGTAAAGATGATGTAGAAACCAAAGATATTAATATTTTAATAAAAAATCTGAAACCTTTCCAACTACTCAAAGTGTATATTCTTGTCAACTTCAAAATCATCTTTTCTCATATTCTTTTAGAATGAGTGCTACCAGCAGCGCTGTAATTCTATAAATTACTTAAAACCACACTAAGACATTTAGAAGAAACTGTACACACTTGTGGGTATGTAGATAGACACATATGATAGCTATCACTCTCTCTATATACATATATGTATATATGTGTACACATGTACACATGCACACATATGTATATATATGTATATTGTATATTCATGTGGGGATCAGGGGAAGACTATTTACTCAAGAGTGACGTATAAATCCTAGCACTCATCATTCTTAAGAGTTGAATATTTTTTTGTGTCTGTCTCTTTCTCCCTGTCTCTCTGTCTCTCTCTTTCTTTGTCTCTCTCTCTCTATATATATACACACATATATACAATATGTACATATATTGTATGTATGTAAATATGTGTATATGTATATATGTGTATGCAAACACACATATACACATTTGTGTATGCATGTGTATACATCTACATACATATATGTATTTAGAGAGGGATATCTATATAATCTCTATCTACATATACATACACAGGCACGTGTGTACAGTTTCTTCTAAAAGTCTCAGTGTGGTTTTAAGTAATTTATGGAAGTACAGTGTTGCTGGTAGCACTTACATGTTAACTTACAAGTGCAGTAATTGTTAGAGATAATATGTGAACCTAAGTCTTATTGCCCTGGAAGTAGTTCTCGATAAATTATGTAATGTTGGCTCTGTCTTCCTGAACCTTTTTCTTGTGTCTTTCACATAGTCTTGTATTATTATTATGCATACATATACAATTTTACAAAAAAAATCTTTTGTAAGAATAACCCCATACACTGGGTAATGCACTTATCCTGATCACCATTATAGAGTGGGTGAAATTGGACCCTAGGATGACTTCCACAAAATTATATAACTAGCAAACAGAGAAAAAAAATGTGATCATCACTGTCTTATTTTAGAAAGGAGTTCCATTGAAGATGAAGTGGATTGCTCCATGTCATACAGGTGCTAAGTAGTAGTGTTGACATTGGAACTCAGTCCCCATGACTTCCAATCCAATTTGTTTTCTTTACATGAAGAAATTATAGGCAATAATGCAGCAGTTTGGGAAATAGGTGAAATCCTCTGTGGTGGTACTTGTAGCTAAGAGCTGTCCATGTTCAATTAGGATGGTTTTAATTGTGGACCATCCTGAAACTGGAAGGACAAATCAAAACATTAAATGATCATAGACTTACCATTGGAAAAGACGTTAGAAGACATCAAGTCCAACTCCCTCATTTTTCATATGAAGAACTGAAATAGATGAGTGCCTTTATTCAAGTCATTATCCTACCTGTCACAGTGACCATTCCAAATCCTTTCATCACTACTCAAACCATCCCTGGAAATGCTGCACCTCACCCCCTACCTTCCCAGATGAAGACCTAACCTCATTCTTCACTGAAACAATTTAAGCTGTTTGACAGTATCTCTCTCTTCATCATTTCACATCAGATGCCATTCATTACTCTCTCCTTCATTCCTATTATACATGAAGAAGTAGACATTTTTTCTTGCCAAGGCAAACTCATACAACCTTGATCCCATTTCATCCCATCTTTTCCAGCAAATTGCCTTCTCCATCATCCCCATTCTATCACTAAGCTCTAATCTGTCCCAGGTAATTAGTTACTTGCTAACTACAAACATGCCCACATTTCTCCACCCTTAAAAACCCTCCTTTGATCAAAGTGTCTTCCTATCATCCATATCTCTACTCTCTTTAGTGGCTAAACTCCTTGATAATATCATGTACAATTAATGCCTTCAGTTCATCTCCATCCATCCTCGGTTAAACCATCTTCCATCTGACTCTCACATCATCATTATTCAACTGAAATTTCCTTCTCCAAAGTTACCATTGATCTCTCAGTTTCTAGATCTAATGGTCAATTCTGTCCTCACCCTTCTTGACCTCCCTGCAGCCTTTGGCATTTGATTGTCCTCTTGTCCTGGAAATTGTCTTCTTTCTAGGCTTTCACGACACTGTTCTTCCTATCTGATGGAGCATTCATTTCTTTTCAGTCATCTTTGTTGGATTTTCAGCAGATCACATTCACCAACCATAGTTTCCTCTAAACATTTGTTTTTGGCACTCTTCTCTTCTCTATCTCTACTATTTTGCTTGGTGATTTCAGCAGGTGCCATGGATTCAATTATCATCCCTATGAAGTGATTTGCAGATTTATCTACCCAGCCCTAATCTCTCCCTGGAACCTTCACATTTGCACCACCACACTGCCTATTGGGTATCATGCACTGGATCTCTCATAGACATCTCAAACTCAACATGCCTAAAACTGAACTACCCTTTCCTTTTGTTATTCTCTTTTGCTTTCCCCTTTGGTAACTTCCATGCTTTGGTTGAATATATTTCTATCTACCCAGTCACCCAGATGAGATGTCTTCTCATCTGGCATCTGATGCAAGATGATAAAGAGAGAAGATAGAGCTGTTGGGAAATAATTCAATTCTTTTAGTAAAGCATGAGGCAAGGTCCTAAGTTGAGAAGTTGGGGTGGTGAGGGAATTCAGGGGTGCTTTGAGGAGTGATGAATGATCATTATAACAAGTAGGGCAGCAACATGGGAAGGGTTGACCCTTTGCTTATACTCATACCACGTGTCCAATTTATTGCCAGCTCTTACAGATTTCACTTACGTAACATCTCTTTTATTCATCTCCTTTTCACTCTCACAACTATCATCCTGAGGCAGATCCCGGTCAGCTTTTTCCTGCATTATTGCAACATCATTCTGGCTAAGGTGTAGGGAACCTGTGGCCTTGAGGCCACATGTGGCCCTCTAGAACATTGGATGGGGCCTTTTGAATGGGCCCAAGTTCTACAGAACAAATCATGTTATTAAGAGGATTTGGTCTGTGACGTTTAGATTCAGTCAAAGGGCTGCACTTGAGGACCTATAGGACTGCATGTGACCTCGAGGCTGCAGGTTCTGCACCCCTGTTCTGGTTGGTTTCCCCGCTTTAAGTCTTGCATGCTGCTATAGATCTTTCCCTTTGCTGCCAGTCATCTTCCTTAGGCATAGCTTTAATTTTGCCATATCCCTCTTGGTGAATTTCTGTGGTTCCCTATCACCTCCAGATGTCATATAAAACCCTATGCTTCACTTGGGACCATGGATAGAGTGCCAGGCCTTGAGTCAGGAAGACATCTACCTGAGCTCAAATCTGACCTCAGATACTTACTAGCTATGTGACCCTGGGCAAGTCATTTGACTCTGTTTACCTTAGTTTTCTCATCTGTAAAATGAGTTGGAGAAGAAAATGGCAAACCACATCAGTATCTTTGCCAAGAAAACCCCAGATTGCTTTTTGAACAGTCAGACATGACTGAACAATGACTGAAATATTTGACTCATAAAAACCTTTGCACCTTTACCCCCTTCCTACCTTTCTACTATTCTTGAACTTTATTCTGCTACATGCTCTATGGTTCAGAAATGCTCTTCCTCATACATGACTCGCCATGTCTGACTCCATTCTTTTCTACTCACTGTCTGCCCATGCCTGGAATTCTTTAGTTCTTTACCTCTGTCCTCTTACTTCATGACTTCTTTTTTTTTTTTTTAAGCAATTGGGGTTAAGTAACTTGCTCAAGGTTACACGGCCAGTTATTTCTGGGTGTGGTGCTGAGTGTCTGAGCCCGGGATTCGATCTCCAGGTCGTCCCAACACTGGAGCCAGTGCTCTTACTCGCTGAGCCACCTGGCCGCCCCTAAGCAATTGGGGTTAAGTAACTTGCTCAAGGTTACACGGCCAGGTGTTTCTGGGAGGGTGCTAAGTGTCTGAGCCCGGGATTCGATCTCCAGGTCTTCTCAACACTGGAGCCGGTGCTCTTACTCGTTGTGCTACCTGGCCGCCCCTTCATGACTTCTTCAAGGCAAGACTCAGATCAAATCCTACCTTCTCCAGAGGGTCTTTCTTAGTTCCCACCTGACTACTGCCATCAACTTCCCTCTGAGATTAAGTCCCATTTATTTGTGTCGTATACACCAACTTATTGTCATGGTGTCGTTTTTGTAGTTCAGTTGTTTCAAATGTGTCCAACTCTTCATGACCCTATTAGAACATGAACTCCTTGAAGGAAAGCACTATGTCCTTATTGTATTTTTTTCTTCTAACCTCGTACCTGAGCAGAGTACCTAGCACATTATGGAAATGCTTGTTGACTGACAAAGATTCCTTGTGGCATGGCTGTGATTCAAACCAAGGTCCTCTGGCTCCAATTCCAGAGGCCTTTCTACTCTGTCATGCACAAACACCATGGATCTCAGTCCTTCCTTACTATAAATTTGACTTACTCTTCTTTCATTTTAGCCAATCCTGATTTAGCATTGGCTGACTACTTTTGTACAAATTTCTGAGTCCAAAATCATATAGAGAATACTGATTAATGTCCATGAAGGAAGACTGCATCCCACTTTTAAAAAGTATAATTAATTCAGATAATATTGTTTGGGGATTAATTGATCTAAAAGCATCTGTCACATATGGGGTCAGACAGGCACTGTGGTAGTTGCCTATGATACAAGTACAAAGAAAGAAACAATCTCTATGTCCAAGGAGTTTATACTTTAAAGGGGGAAACAATAACCAATAATGAAAATGTAAAAAAAAAACCATTATATATATATAACATATATGTGTGTGTATGATACAAATATATGTCAAGTAATTAAATGTAAAAGAGCTAGTAAATGTTTTAAAACTGGCTCTCCAAAGAGGTGTGACATATTTTTAATTTTAATCTTCATTATAAATATTTTCTTCATGACTTTGTCTAGACAATCAACAAAACAATAAGTCAAATCTTGATTTATAGCATTGACAATGAGCCAGATCCAAGCAGGTCAAAGCAAGAGCAATTGCTCTCTGAATGTTCACTTGGACCCCCTAAAATCTGCAGTCCAGGAGCTCCTGAGGCAGCCACACAGCACAGCTTCCACACCTCTGGCACTTCTTGTCCTGGGGGCACAGGCCAGACTGTGTTCTTCCATCCACCCTGTTCCAACAGAGTTCCACACTGACCTTTTACTTTGTCTTTGGCATTTATGGGTTGAGAAGTCTGGAAACTGCCACAGCTGCTGGTGATTCACTCTCCTGAAGTCTGCTCTCAACATTGCTGGTTGGGGCTGCCCTGGAGCCAAAACCACAGGACTCATGCGGGGCTGAGCTTGGCGCTGAGCTTGGTCAATAGACCATTTATGTCAGCTTGCCAGGTTGCCTTCAGCAGGAGATTTGTTTCTCTCTGTCATTTTGTGGGTTCTGTAGCTCTAAAATTTGTTTAGAGTAATTTTTATATGTTTTGGAGGAGGTGGAAGCCAGAGCTGTGGGGAATTCTTCTTTCTACTCTGCCCTCTTGGCCACATTGGCTGTTTTTTAAGGTGGAAATGATCATATTGAAAATTTAACTATTAGTTTCCTCAAACTTGTTCAAGCTGACTTCAGCATACCTCTCTTAGAAAGGGAGAGCACAAGCAGTTGGGAAGGATCAGTCAAATCAAGTTAACAAGCATTTTTAAAGCACTTACTTATGCTCCAGGCTCTGTGCTAAGGGCTGGTGATGTAAATAACCCTTGCCCTTAAGGAGTTTATAGTCTAAGTGAGAAGAGAACACATAAAAGGAAACTGAAAGGAAGGGGCTGGGTCTGAGGTACTTTGTACAGGGCCATAATAGGGAATTCTGAAGGAGTGCAACCTTGTGGGAAATAAAGAGATGGCCGACCTGGGCACCCTGCTCAAATAGAGATTTTGAGAGAGGTATTTCACCTGCTAATCAGAGAGAGAGGCCCCAGAGGCAAAGAAATTTTCATGGAAAAGAAAATTCTTGAATGCCATTTTTAAAGGAAGAGAGAGGCTCTGTGAAGAAGAGGTAGGTAAAGAGGGAGGGTATTTGAGGCCTGGGAGAATGTCAGTGTAAAGTCACAGAGAAGGTAGATGGAATATTTTGTGCAAGGAAAAGAGAGAACCACAGTTTTGCTGGGTCACAGTATATGGGAAAGGGGAGCAATGTCTAGTAGGTTAGGGTCAAGTTGTAAAGGGTTTTCAAAGATAAACATCAACATTATATTTTGTCCTAAAGGCAATAAGAAGTTGTTAAAATTGATTGAATAGCAGCATCACATGGACAGATCTGGGATTAAGGAAAATTACTTTGGCAGCAGTGAGGAGCATAGAGAGGGGTGGGGAGAGATTTATATCAAGGAAACCAATTAGGTGACTGTTGCAATTATCTGAGAAAGACAGCCTGAACTAAAGGGACATTTATGTGAGTAAAGACAAGAGGTCATATTTGAGAGATTGTATATAGGTAGAAAAGACAATTGGCAACTGTTGGGTATGCATAAGAGCAGAGATTCAAATATAATATGGAAGTTACCCATGGGAGACTGGAAACATGATGGGGCTTTGACAGAAATAGAGAAGTTTTGAAGAGGGGAAGGTTTGAGAGGAATGATAATAAATACTGGATATCTTGCAAGGAGTCAAATTGTTCTTTGGTTCATACAGCCTGTCCATAGTGTGCTATTTTGTGGTCTGTTTGGTAGTTTTGTTTGCTTATTTTTTTTTTTATTAGAATAGCTAGATAAAGAAAAAAAAACATTTTTTTCTGAAGTCAAATGAGGTCCATTTGTATGTGTCAAGTATGCAGTTATAACTCAATAAAATAGTGTCATAATGAACTAAAGGCTATTCAAGAATTCACTTTCCTGTAGCTGGGTAAAATTCAATGAGCCATAAATTGGGAGCAATCATAAAACACCTCTAAGTCACTATGATCTTCTGTATCTTGCCAAAGGTTTCATAATCTTTAACAATACTTCCTAGGTTTTTCCAGGAAGTACAATTAATCTAATTATCAGTAGCTAGTTGCCTTCATTTGCTATGGTAAGACTTTTCAGGCTCTACATCAAGACCCAAATGAGTGCTCCCAAATTACAACAGACATCAGGAGGTATGGAGGTACAAGGGAAAGAATATTGGACCTGGAGTCAGAGGAAGTGGGCTCAAAACTTGTTTCTGGCACTTAATATCTGGTTGACCTTGAAAAAAATTCCTTAATTTGTTAGGCCTCTATTTCATTAATTACAAAATGAGAGAACTGGAAAAGATGGTTTATGAGTTCCTTCACAATGCTAGACTTAGGATCCTAGAATCTCTTTAGTTAATATCATGACTATTTTTCTTATTATCTGTTCAACCAGAATTGACTTTTGGGAGACCACAACCACAGCTAATTATTTTCTTTTTCCATTGTATTGTCCCTCCCCCATCATCAATGTGGAGTCATATCATAATCCTTCAAACACAAGCAGCTCTTCAATTACTCAGACATTCTAGCTCTACAAAATCCATGCTCCATGGCCCTTCTCCCCTTTTCCACTTTTTAACACATCCTTCTTATTCCAGCCTCGTATTCAATGTCTTTCACAGTAAGATTCCAGAAAGGGTAGCCTGTGTTTGCTGCTTACAATTTATGCCACCTACATTTCCCAAAGAATCCCCCTTCCCAAGGACCATCTTTTTTGATGAAATGAAAAAAATAGAGAAATAGAAAAAGTTCAGCAAAACTAACTAACATAATGGAATTTGATGTTATATCCAAATGATCTAAATGCACAGTTCCATACAATTGCAAAGAAAGTTTTCTCATGTATCTTGCTTGGGGCCAGCGTGTTTGTTTAATCTAGATATAAAAGGTCACATCATAAACAAATTAGAGGAGCAAGGAAGAAACCATCTTTCAAATATTTGAACCAGGGAAAAGTTCATAAACAAAGAAGATATAGAGAGGAATACAGAATACAAACAGAAAAAAAAATATCATATAAAATTTAAAAGTTTTTGAGGGGCAGAGGCAAGATGGTGCCATAGAAGCAGGAAAACTCCCTGGGGTTCCCCCATAACCACCTCAAATACCTATAAAATATAACTCTAAACAAACTTTAGAGCTACAGAACCCACAAAGTGACAGAGAAAAACAAATCTTCTGCTGAAGGCAGCCTGACAGGCTGGCAGGAAGGATCTATCGCAGCATGCTGGGAGCCAAGCCCAGCCCTGCATGAGCCCACATTGGTTTTAGCCTCAGGGCAGCCTCAACCAGCCATGGCTGGAGGGATGTTGGGGGAGTGGATCACCAGTAGCTGTGGTGGTTTCCAGAATTATAAACCCATAAATGCCTAAGACAAAGTAAAAGGTCAGTGTGAACTTTGGGAACAGGGGGACCAAGAGTGAGTTCCAGCCTCTGCCTCCCCGTAAAGAAGAAGTGATTGAGGTGCAGTGGCTGCTTCAGAGCTCCTAGCTTGCAGATCTTAGGGGAACCAAGCAATCATTCTGAGGGGTAATCGCTCT
This sequence comes from Petaurus breviceps papuanus, assembly GCF_028583685.1. Lineage (NCBI taxonomy): Eukaryota > Metazoa > Chordata > Mammalia > Diprotodontia > Petauridae > Petaurus > Petaurus breviceps. The sequence goes on from NW_027185804.1 coordinate 19,004,146, forward strand.
TGCTTTAACCTGCTGGGAATGGGATCGCTGTCTTGGGTGGAGGTCCCGGGATGTGTAACCAGGTGCCAGAGCCTGTGGAGGTTTCAGAAAGGGTAACCAATTAATAGCTCTGGCAGCTGTGAAAACCCCAGTGATTTGGGACAAAGCTCTCCTCTCTGGAATCAAAGTTCTACTGTGGCAAAAAGCTCAAAAGTCAAGTAATTGAGTGGCAACATGAGCAAGCAAAGGAAGTAAAGCAATCATAGCAGTCAAACCTTAGATTCTTTTTTGAGGACAAAAAGGATCAAAGCACAGAACAACAGGAAGACAATTAAGTCAGAACTCCTTTACCAAAAGCTTCAAGGAAAAATATGAATTGATTACAGGCCATGGAGGAGCTCAAGAAGGATTTTGTAAATTAAGTAAGAGAAGTGTAGTAAAAATTAGGAAGAGAAATGAAAATGATGCAATAAAACAACTAAAAGCCAGTCAACAACCTGACTGAAGAAAATAATATCTTAAAAAATCAACTAACTCAAAAAGCAAAACCAATGAGGAGAAAAATGCCTTAAAAAGCTGAATTTGCAGATAGAAAAAGAATCTCAAAAGCTGACTGAAGAGAATAATTCCTTCAGAATTAGATAGCAGCAAATGGAAGTAAGTGACTATAAGAAATCAAGATGCTATTAAACAGATCCAAATAAATGAAAAAATAGAAGGCAATATGAAATATCTCGTTGGAAAAACCACTGACCTGAAAAATAGATCCAGGAGAGATAATTTAAAAAGTATTAGACTACCTGAGATCCATAATCAAAAAAAGAACCTAGAAATCATCCTTCAAGAAATTCTCAAGGAAAATTGTCCTGATGTTTTAGAATCAGAGGGCAAAATAGAAATTGAAAGAATTCACTGATTACCTCTTGAAAAAGATTCCAAAAAGAAAATTCCTAAGAATATTGTAGCCAGGTTCCAGAGTTCCCAGATCAAGGAGAAAATATTACAAGCAGCCAATAAGAAACAATTTGAACATTGTGGAAACACAATCAGGATGACATAGAATCTGGCAGCTTCTATATTGAGGGATTGAAGGGCTTGGAATATGATATTCTGGAGGTCAAAGGAGCTGGAATTAAAACCAAGAATCACCTACCCAGTAAAACTGAGTATCACGTTTCAGGGGAAAATACGGTTATTCAATGAAATAGAGGACTTCCAAGCATTCTTGATGAAAAAAAAAAAGAGTTGAATAGAAAATTTGACATTCATATAGAAGAAGCAAGAGAAGCATGAATAGGTAAACAGGGAAAAGGAATCATAAGGAATTTATCAAAGTTGAACTATTTATATTCCTACATGGAAAAATGATCATTGTAACTTATGAAACTTTTCTCAGTATGAGGATAATTGAAGGGAATATAAATATATATGTGTGTGTGTGTGTATTTATATATATATATGTGTGTGTGTGTGTATTTATATATATATATATGTGTGTGTGTGTATTTTTATATATATATGTGTGTGTGTGTATTTATATAAATATATATATGTGTGTGTGTGTGTGTATTTATATATATATGTGTGTGTGTGTGTGTGTATTTATATATATATGTGTGTGTGTGTGTACATACATATATATGTCTATAAAGAGAGTCTATGGGTGTATGAATACATATGTGAGTGTTTTTATGTATGTGTACAGGTATAGACAGACAGAGGGCACAGGATCAATTGAATAGGAAGGTCTGATACTTAAAAGGTGAAATTGAGAGGTGAGAGAGGAATATAATGAGAGGAGATGGGGTGAGACAGAATGGGGTAAACTATTTCATATAGAAGAGGCAAGGGAAAATTGTTTCAATGGAGGGAAGAAGAGGAAGACAAAAGGGAATGGGTCAACCTTACTCTCATTGAATTTGGCTTGGGGAGGGAATGACATACACACTAAATAGGGTATCTCACCCTACAGGAGAGTAGGGGGGAAGGGGATGAGAGGGAAGATAATGGAGGGGAGTGCAGTTTGGGGGAACGTAGTTAGAAGCACACACTTTTGAAAAGGGACAGGGTCAAAGTAGAAAATAGAACAAATGGGAAGTGGGTTACAATGGAGGGAAATATCATCAGTCTTTCACAATATGTCTACCATGGAAATGTTTTCTGTAGCTACACACATGCAACCTATATTGAATTGCTTATCTTCCCAGTAAGGGTAGGTGATGAGGGAGGAAGGGAAAGAATATGGAATTCAAAGTTTTAAAATCAAATGTTTGAAAAACAGTTTTTGCACAAATAAAACCAATGCAGATAAGATTAGGCATGAAAAAATGAACTTGGAATATATCTTTATAGCAAGTTTATCTCATAAAGGTTTCATATTCAAAATATATAAGGGACACTTTTGAATTTAAAGGGCCTTTTCAAACCATTATCTTAACAGACAATTCTCAAATTAACAAACCCAAAATATCTATAGAAATATTTTAAAGTTAATTTGACCAAAAAAAACATGGAAAATGACATTTTGAGGTGTTGTACTGAGTACTTGCACTGAGCAAAATCTGTGTATACACTACTATCCACAGAGCCCCCCATCTCTATGTGTCTTTAGAAGTTGGGGAGCAAGGGAAGGAGTAATCGAAAACATTTCCAAAACAAGTCATATTGACAGAGAGGATAGTCCCTGAGCAGAACTGATAAATTATCTGATTATTTTGATTATGAGCATATACTTCTATCTAATAAGAGGGGGTTAAAAGATTCTCCCAGAGAGCCCAAAATTCAGTTGAAAGGCCATAGGATGCAAAACTGGAGGGATCTTTAAGGTCATGTAAGCTAACTCCCTAATAGATGAAGTAGTTGGGACACAGATAGAATAAGTGACTTGCTTCATATCATTCTTGTCATAGTTGACTTGTTATTCAAACCTATATCCTCAGGTCAATAAGTCAATATTTTGACCTCAAAATCAGGAGGGGAAAACAACATTCCACATTCCACTTTTGTGTACCTCTAAGTATTGGGAGTTTTTAATTACACTGAAATGGTGTGTTTCTCTCCAACTATTGCCCCTAAATCTTCTGTCTGGCACCAAACATATTACCTACCTTATAATGGTAAATGATATTTCATACTTAGAAAATGCTTTCCTCACAACATCTCTGTGTAGTAGACTGTTGGTGTTCATCCTTCATTTTTTTATTTTTGCTTTTTGGAGGGCAATTGGGGTTAAGTAACTTGCCCAAGGTCACACGGCTAGTATCTTTGTGTGGGTGGGTGTTAAGTGTCGGAGGCCGGAACCGAACTTGGGTCCTCCTGACTCGAGGCCGACGCTCTACTCACTGCGCCACCTAGCTGCCCTTCATCCTTCATTTTCGAAGAGCACCAAGAATATCACAAGGGTGATGTAAAGTAAATATCATTTCTTCCTGTTTACAAATGAAAAAAAAAAACAGGGTTCGGAAAGTTAAGTGACTTTTCTCTGATTATAAAACGAAGAAGATTATGAGGCAAAATGCAAACACAAGACCCAAGTCACCAAACCTAGACCGCCTTTCTCTAAGTATGTTAAAGACAGGTGACCTTAAAGATCCCTCCAGCTTTGCATCATATAACCTTTCAACTGTAGTTATTAGGCTATCTCCTTTGATTCCTCATTGATAAAGTGTTTGTTCTTGATTGGCTTTCCCTGGGCTTGTCTTATGCTAGCTTCCATGTTACTTTCCGTTCTTCTTTCCCTTGCATGCTCTCATCTGACACAGGCTGATTATCCAATAAAGGAATCAAAATTGGACAGCATGCAGTAAAAGACAATCATAGTGACAGATGATTATCTATTCCTGTAACTCTTTTCTCTAAAGGAAATTCTATCAACACCCATATTTTCAAAGGTATCTGGAGTTTGTTTATTCTACTTTGGATGATCCAGCTTGGCTTGTCTAACTCAGTATTACATCACATGACCCCTAATACTTGTGGGGTTACCTAGTGTTCAAGGTATCGTCTTCATGAAATCAACTTCTTAGAGGCAGATCTATATAGGCCTTCACTTTCCAAAGCAAAACAAAGTTGGGAATTAAGTGGGTTGTAATGAAAGCAGGATGCAAATATCCTCTTGCAACCTTCTTGTAGGAGTAGATCTGTATTTCTATAATATATAGTTTATATTTTTGTATTTATATGTGTTAGATATTTTGTTATGTTTATATTATCCATTTATGTGCATATGTATTTATTTAATTCATCATTCAATATACATTTAAATTGTATCAGCAGATGCTAAAGCTTTATCTCTGTTTCTTTGTCGTTTGTTTTTTAGTATGGAATCTGACCAACCCACTATCAGTAGAGCAGGATTCATATACACAACCACAAGGGGGCGAATAAGAATATACGTATTTCCAACTGAGCCTAAGCCACAGTTTTAACAGTTACTTATATTACCTATACTTTCATTGCTCATCTAAGTATTCCTTGAGTCATTTAAGCACAAAATTATTTCATTTTACCCTACCAGGGATTTTCCTAAGCAATAAAGCTCCCCCATTTTGATCGATATATTTAGCCTTCATTTTTTAATTCCAAATTATTTCCTCTCATTCAAACCCTCCCCCACTCATTAAAAAGACAAGCAACATGATACCCTTATACATTATACATGTGAAGACATGTAAAACATATGTCCATATTATTCATGTCACAAAAAAAGGCAAGAAAAATGAAATTTAAAGATTTACTTCTGTCTTCAATTATAGTTTTTCCTCTTCTTTTTCTTTCTTTTTTTTAATTTTTAAATTTAATTTACATTAAATCTCTTCTTGAATGTCAGTATTCAAGTGTAGATGAAAGGCATTAGTTCATTCATCATAATGGCAGGTATTTGGGAGGGATGGCACAGAAGTGAAAAAATGGTTCCTGCCCTTGTTAAGACCATAATTTGGGGTAAGATGAGAGAGATTACCATGTATGAAACGATTCTCTTAAACACAACATCTATATGTTAAATTATATAATTTCTCGAATCTAAGTATTTTATATGTTCAGAGTGAAGTCTGTAGGTGCTGGTATAGTTGGGGAAGGTCTTCAATAAGAGTTGCTACTTTTTACTTTTATTCCCTTTTTGTCTTTTGTTTTTTTGCTTTTTGGAGGGCAATTGGGATTGTGACTTGCCCAAAGTCATGTGACTAGTTTTTATGTTAAGTGTCTGAGACTGGATTTGAACTTAGGTTCTCCTGATTCCAGGGTCAGTGCTCTATTCACTGTGCCACCTAGCCACCTCTACAAATATCTTAAATGCTCATATA
>NW_027185804.1:19009827-19010957 GCF_028583685.1 Petaurus breviceps papuanus
GAAAAAAATCAGAATTAGCAGGTGAATTCCAATACTATATGATGACCAATCCTATTAGCAGAGGGCAGATGTTGAAACATGTCTCTCATTTTAGCAGAGAAATGGAGACTGTGGACATAGAGTACAGTATTAGGTGTGGTGTTCATGTTGACTGCTTTTCTTTATCTGTTTTCTTTGTTACAAAGGAGAGCTTAGAGGAATATGTGGAGAAACCTGTGTGTTTTCATAAATAGGTGGGAAAAATTGATGAGAGGTGAGAAGGAATGATAGATAATGTGAGCTCCAGGAGGACAGAGACTGACAGGAGGGACCACAAACAAAGTCAAGAATGCAAGTAGAAAACTTGACGTAGGCAAGGAGAAAATGTTCAGGCACAAAAAGCGAATTGAGCAAACCCAGAAATGTATACTATCAGAAAAAGTTTATGGTTCATGAAAAGTCTAATTTGCTTGAATTATAAGATCATAAAGTTATGGGTACTAAATATTATTTAATTGATATAGGGAACTCCTAGATGAGGAAACTCCCTCTACCAATGTAAGTAATCACTTCTCTATAGCTTGTCATCTTAGTGCAGAGGTTCTTAATCTGGTCTACATGAACTGGAAAAAAAACCCATTTCAATATAATTGATTTCTCTTGTAGTACTGTATATTTTATTTTATGTATTTAAAATATCATTCTGATAAAGCGTCCATAGGTTTTTACTAGATTGCCAATGGAGTCCATGATAAAGAAAAAAATTAGACAAATTTTAGAAAGTTGCCCAGAACACTGAAATATTAAGTGACTTTCCCAGAGTTCCTTAAACAGTATGTGTATATGGTAGGACTTGAGCTCTGGTCCTTGACTTTCAGAAAAAATATTCTTGATGGTCTTTGAGGAGGAGATGGGAACAAAGGCTGAAATAGTGTAGAAAATCTGGATTCATTCTACAGAGACAAACAGACAGAGACAGAGAGACACAGAGAGAAAGATACCGAGACACAGAGAGAAAGAGATAAAGAGAGACAGACAGAGAGAGAAGGAGGGAAGGAGAGAGAAAGAGGATGGGGAGGGAGGGAAGAAGGGAGAGAGAGAGAAAGAGAGAGAGAGAGAGAGAGAGAGAGAGAGAGAGAGAGAGAGAGAGA
>NW_027185804.1:19010967-19033867 GCF_028583685.1 Petaurus breviceps papuanus
AGAGAGAGAGAGAGAGAGAGAGAGAGAGAGAGAGAGAGAGAGAGAGAGAGAGAGAGAGAGAGAGAGAGAGAGAGAGAGGAATATATACCAGAATATGTTAAAAGTAATAGTTTTAATCCCAGACTTTTTACACTGAAAATTTAACATTTTCTCTGACATCCCCATAAAACATGAAATGCTACAATTTCTTAATTTTGATATGTTTACCTTAAATACATTGATCTAAACATATTGCCTTAAAGGGTTTTTGCAAAATTTTATAAATTTTTGATCTGTTAATTATGAAAACTGAATAATGCTGTTGCAGAATAGTAGGCTTAAGTTTTCTAAACTTCAAGTTCTATTTAAAAAATCAGAAATGCATCTACAATGGAAAAATATGGAGATAGTCTAAGGTTCATAGCTAACTTATTAAAGGATGGTGTCCCCCCACTACACACAAACATGCTTTATTTTTCATACTCTTGGGCAACCTAAAAGTGTTCCTGGTTATATTGTCAGAAAGAGGTAGGTAGTACAGAAACAAATTACCATTATTTATTCCATATCATGGGGTTTAGGGACATGGTGCCCCTGCAATCTGGAAAATTCATGTAAAATATTTGGCCCTCCTTTTGTACTAGAGTATAAATCTGAATCTTTTATTTTGTTTCTTTTATGTGTGTTTACATTACTTTATTGTAAAGATTGGCTTGATGTTATATGATACTATATATAGTATTCATATGCAAAATATTTGTCTATAAATTTTGCATTATACATACATATAAGTTAACATGTATGTGTGTGTATACACATATATGTATATAAGAGTTTCTAGACTTTTTCTGTGTCTTCTGCTGGCCTTCATGTGTCCCCTGAAGATTCTACAAAACTCTTCTCAAAATATCCCATTTAATTTCTTAAGCCAGTCCTTTGTATATAAAAACTACAATGGGGAAAGTCACAGTGTGGAAAGCGTAACTGTAGCTCTTTAGCAATGGAGGGCAATTAACTTTCAGCGCTAGATCTAGAGAAAGCAGGGGAGTAGGTTCTAAATGGAATATGATTATTAGCATAAGTGGGAACATTAGTTCTAACATTTAAACCAGAAGCAGAAGTGGTTTCAAGTGAAGGTAGATTAATCAGACTAGACCAGGGGTGGGGAACCTCTGGCCTTGAGGCCACATGCATCCTTCTATGTCCTTGGGTACAGCCTTTTGACTGAGTCCAAGTTTTACAGAACAAATTCTTTAATTTTTTAATTTTTTAAAATTTTTCCTTTTTCAATGGCAATTGGGTAAAGTGACTTGCCCAAAATCACCTAGCTAGTAATTGTGTAAAGTGTCTGAGGCCAGATTTAAACTCAGGTCCTCCTGACTCCAGGGCCGGTGCTCTATTCACTGTGCCACCTAGCCACCCCAAATTCTTTTATTAAGGGGATTTGATCTGTGAAGTTTGAATTCAGTGAAAGGGCCAAACTTGAGGACCTAGAGGGCCACATATGACCTCAAGGCCACAGGTTTCCTAACCCTGGATTATTTATTAACCGTTTGCTGCTTGGATGGTTCTGAGTGAGAGTCAGACCCAGATAAACATTTGAGGAAAAGAACTACTGTTTATCTCTGGATAAACTGTCCATGTTTCTGTTTCTCTTCCCCAGTGCATCAAACATTTGAAAAACACCTGAAACAAAAGAGTGCAAGCTGCACTGAAGGCAATGACTTTTATTTTCATCTTTGTGTACATATCACCTATCATACTGTCCAGTACAGGGTCAGTACTTAATAGATGCTTGTTGAATTTAATTCCAAACTATTTCTTTGAATGGGTGTTAGTGTGCCCCTCTTGCCTGAGAAGTTTCCTCTGTCCCAGGACAGGCCTTTGTTACCATTTGCAAGTGATAAGATACTGGTCTTCTCTTCTAGTATTAGAGTCTGTGATGATGTAGCCATTCTGAGAAAGCAGAGATTCCTTCTCTAAAAATGAGATTATTTGAGCTTTTTTTTGCCTTTTGAAGTGCAATTGGGGTTGAGTAACTTGCCCAATGTTACACAGCTAGTTGTGTGTGTGTGTGTGTGTGTGTGTGTGTGTGTTAAGTGTCTGAGGGTCTTCCTGACTCCGGGGCCAGCACTTTACTCACTGTGCCACCTAGCCGCCCCGATTATTTGAGCTTTTAATCCAAAACCCACAATTTTGTTTTTCTTTTTTTAGATTTTGGAATTAATATTTGGTGTCTGTGTCTTGTAAGAGACTTTTTCTTGTAAGAGACTATTTTCCATGACTTTCATCTACTCTTTCAACTAAAATGAAGCAACTTTCTCTTCCTGAGTTCAAAGTAGTTTAGATTAAGTTTAAGTACAAAGATGTCTGTAATCAAGACCAAGCCAAATTTTCTTGTGCTTCCTAAAATGGAATAACAATATCCAGTTAATTTCAATTTCTTTTTTTTTCTTGTGCTTTATGGCAAAGCAGTCAAAACATATGGTTCAATTAGAAGAATGAGCTACTAAACTCTAAAGCAATCTTGCAGATGAGGTAGCTTAATTAACATAGAAAGGGTGGCTTGGGGAGATGTTATCAACAGCTGTGATGCCAAAAGTGTAGAGGAAGTGGGCTTCTGGACTTTCTAAAATTAGGAAGCAAAGGAATATCAGAGATGCTAACCATTGGATTCTACAGAACTCTTCAAGGAAGAGAATGCCATATTCTCTCCACCCCTTATGCACATGGAATCCACTACAATTCATTTGGTCTTCCCAAGATTGAACTTTTTCTCCTCCTTGTGAACTCCCATCTGTATTTTTGATGGTAAAACTTACAGTCAAAACACCCCAAACTTTTTTGACACAAATTGACAAAACCGTTATTTGGGTCAAGTGTGTTGAGAGGATATATAATAACTAGTTTGATATTATTTCATTTTTAAAAACCTGATTGGTTCAATGTCACACCCAACTTTAAGACTGGAGCAGTAAACCTAATGTCAATTGGCATGATGTGAATGCCACTAAGCTTTTCTGATTTATTGTTATTGATATTGGATCTGTGATTCAATAGCTACACATAACTCCAATGGTTATCTGCAGAATAACCTCTCCAAACAGAAGCATAAGCATTGGTCCACAAGTCAGCATTATTCTGTAATTTAAAATCTTACAGAGCTTACTGAGGCATAAAGAAGATTTGCCCAGGGTCAAACAAGCCATTCTGAGTCAGAGGAAAGACTTAAAATCAGTTCTTCCAATTGATAAGGTGTAATGGTGATTTGAAGACCCCTTTTTGTATTGGCAAGTAAGCAGGTACTTAGCACTTAGTAACTAATCAAACCTCTGTGAAAGAAAAAAGAAGGTATGAACCCCTGTTCCTGATGTAACAGGAAGGGGTTGGCTGAAACAGGAAGTAGTTAATGCTGTGTATTTAAAAAAGCCCCAGAGAGGCAAAGTCAGAATTTCTCCAGACAAGAATCTGGTGGCAGAACAGCTACAGAAGAGAGAATCAAGAATTGAGCCAGAATTTCCTGAGAACTTGTGGTGGTAGAACTTCTTCTGAACAGGATCCCAGGAGCCCAGGAAGCCAGGAGCCAAGGAAGCCAGGAGCCTAGGAGCCCAGGAATCCAGGAGCCCAGGAGCCCCCATCCCCCAGGCTGGATAAGGTGATTCTGATTTTTTGAAGGAGCTACAGAAAACTGAGGAAGCATGACCAGGATGGAGGGACTTTGTTTGTGGCTTGGTTGAGCCTTGAATTCCTGGGAACAGAAATTGTGAAGGATTTGAAATGGATTGGACCCTATGAATTTCAGTGTGGAGCAGGACCTGCCCAGAGAGCTGGACAAGGAACTGGGAGCTGTCTCCCAGTGAACCCAGGTGACAGTCTGGTGAATCCAGGTAGAATCTGGGACCATGGGAAGGGATACAGGGAATCTGAGAACAGGCCCCAAGTCAAGATGAAAGGACCTGTCCCTGTGTACTGAGTAAAGATGAAATTGTAGTTTATTAGTGACCTAGGGGCGGAGGGTCTATATTTTGTAATGATTGTACTTAGTGACTAATGATACTTAGTAACTGATTTCTGAATAAGTGACTGAGTTAACTTAAGTGTGCCCCACTAGTGGAAGACTTTGACTAATGTACTTAGAGATGATTGTTCTTTGTTCTAAATATTGTGACCACTTTGGTGAAAACTATGTGTCCATTTTAATGATAAGCTGTTGTGAATACTATATTGTAATTTTCTGTGATAAATTGTAATATTGTGAATGCTGTACCTTGATTTTATGTGAGTGTTTTGCTTTGGTTTGTTATGGACTAAATAGAGTGTTCATTATACCGTGTAGTCAGAACTTTAAAAGCTGTTCCACAGTAGCAGTTCTTCTGGAAAGCTGCTGTGCATGGCTTAAATAAGGTTCACTTTATCTCCACCATTCTGTACTGCCATTTGGTATAGAGGCAAAAAGTATAAAGCTATTCATCTTAGTTTGACGAACATTTGTTAAATAGCTATTATCTTAAGACCCTCTGTGGAGTGCTGGGATATGACAAGACAACAAGAGACAACCATTCTTTTCTTTAAGAAGCTAAGAACTTAACAGAAGTCCCATGGTCAAATTATTCAATTTCAGGGAAATGGGAGGACAGGGACATAGACAACCTTACCCCAAGCTGAATAAAAAGGTTTAGTGAATCATATTAAATAAACCACTAGCGAAACAATTTCTCATGCAAAAAATCATACAAAGAATAAGTATTTTATCTTTTACAAAAATTCCAATTACATGAAAAAAACATTTTAACATTCATTTCATTGAAAAAAAATAGTTCCAAATTCTCTCCTTCCCTTCCCCCTCCCCCTTCACTGAGAAGGCAAGAAATGTGTATAAACACGTGTACTCATGCAAAATATATTTCCATATTAGTCAGGCTATGAAAGAAAACACAGACAAAACTCCAATAAAAATAAAGTAAAAAGAAGTAGACATTGATGTATATTCAGACTCTATCAGTTCTTTTCCTGAAGGTGGATAGCATTTTTCATCCTAAGTCTTTTGGAATTATTTTAGATTACTGTATTACTGAGAATAGCTAAGACAAAGAATAAGTATTTTCCACCTCATGGCCAAACAAAGATCCTCCCTCTTACTGGGTATAACACAGTCAAGTCATGGGTAACTTTCCTGTAAAAACTCTAGGGGTGGCCTATATATCAGATACCACCGCTATAAGTAATATAGATACACTGAATGTTTCAAGAAATACAATAATAGTATATTCAGGCCCACATCAAAAATAGATTGTTTTCACAGAGGTGCAGAGAATAGATTGGAGGGGGGAGAGACTGAAGCCAAGGAGACCAGTTAGGATAATATTGTCATGGTCTGAGTGACAGAGGTCATATTTAACATACATTTTTCAAGAAACTGCTGTTGTAAAATGCACTATGCTTAAAGTTGATGAAGAAGGAGAAAACAAGCCCCTGCCCTCCTAGAGATATTGCAGTTTTAGAGTCAGAAAAGACCTTAGAGATGGATTATTTAATCTAAGCCACAAATTGTGTAAATGAGGAAACTGAATCCCAGAAAGACAAGTTGCTTTGCTTATTGTCACACAAGTATCAAGTGGAAAGGCTGGGATATGAACCCAGGTTGTATGAGTATAAGTCCAAGACTCATTCAGTTTGGGGAATTAATACAGGTATACCATATCTCATATCTAAGATAGTCAATACCATCAGACAGAGAGTCAGAGACCTTACCTTCTGCCAGTCGGATCCATCAACTGCCTGAGACAGTGCTACTTGCCATCTTTGAGAAGAACTACCCTCATTGCCTTATTCTTTATTTCCCATCAGATGGAGGCCTGCTTAGTTCCCACATCTGGATGCCCATTATCAGCTGGTTCCTGACTCTCATAGCCCTACCTCTGCTAGAGGTGACCTAAGTTCCACTCTAATTTGATCTTTGGGTCCACTTTACTCTTGATGGAGTACCACATATCCTGCCATTATTCTCCAAATTTCTCAGGGTCTTTCCATCTGCCATGAAATGAACATCAGTATGAGCCCTCCTTTATGAGGTGCTTCATTCAATCAGTATGTGAAGACATGAAAGCAGGAAGAATCTCGTTTTCCTATTTCTATGCTCAGCATTTAGCATTGCGCTTGGTACATAAATGTTTAATAAATGCTTTTTCCATTCCATTCTATTAAATTCCATGTCAGAGGCAAAGTAAGACATTATTTTCAAAACGTAACAGAAAAAATGCCTATCAACAATTGTTTTCTGCTCATAAACCCCTTATTAATAAGACAAAAAAGTATAAGGGGGAGGGACCTTCCAGAATATCTTGGTTTGAAGGAAATATCAAGGTTTGACTTTGATAGTTTCAGGTTTTCTCTGGAAACTCATTCTGGACTTTACTGATACTTTTTTTTGAGAAAATGAATAGAAGATTCCATATCAGCTCACCAAAGTTACCTGCATTCCAACAGGAACAAAACTCACATAGGGGCCAAAAATTAGGTGACTGTGGAGAATATCTCATTTTTACCTTGAAATTTAACCTCCTTAGTTTTTACTGAGAATAGTGTGACCCATCCCTTTGCCTCTTTATAAAATTATTGTGGTTTTTGAGTCACCCTAAAATGCTCAGTATTTGGGGACAGTTCCAATTCTAAGGAACAAGTTTGCCTTTTCTAAAAAGAAAAAAAAGTATTTTCCTTGGGTTTTAAGTGGAAAAAAATATCCCTCCCCTTGCCATGCTCCAACATTCCAGAAGAAGGCAGAAGAAGCAAAGAATTAGTCATAGATAGAAAAATCTCAGAATACCTCCTGTGCCTGTTACATAAAGGAATGATCCTGACAGGAGGTTCTCTCTTTTCCTTTCCTGAATCCTCACAGTTTTTTCTTCACGCAGCACCTTATTTTCTAACAATATCATTCAAATAAATACAGCGTATGTTTTTTTTTTTCTATAATTAACAAACCTGTCCTACTTTGTCCCTCTGCTCCATCAAAAAGAAGTGCTGGTAAATTTGGAAGATTTTTTTAAACATATTTTAAACATTCCATCATTTTCATAAGGAATTTATCTTTCCAGTAGCTGAAAGCATTCATTCATTCACTCACACACTCACTAACTCATTCATTCATTCATTTATTCAGCAAGAAAGTGTTTACTATATCCCAGTCACTGAGTTAGGCTGGAAAATAAAGACAAAAATGAATCAATTCATGCCTTCATGTAGCTTACATTTTGTGAAAGGGGATTGGGTTGGGGGACAATATGTACACAAATAATCAAGTATAGAGTATAGCAAGCAATTTCAGGATGATGTGCGTATTGACAATTGGCAAGGGAGTGGTCAGTTTAAGTCCTGTTATAGGTGCCAATTGAATTGAGCTTTGAAGATATCAGACTGTGTAAAGGAGAAACATTTCAGACATGAGGGACAGGCTGGGAAAGTGATGCTGCTTTGGAAATAATCCTTTTGGAAGATGACCACATAAAGAGCATTACCATTGCTGAATCATGGAATGTTGAAACAGAAAGTGAACCAGTTCAATGCCCTTCTTTTACAGAGGAGGAAAATAAGGTTGAGAGATGGGATTGTAAGATTTATAGCTACAAAGGATCTTAGTGACTGTCTATCTATTCAAAATGGTCTCATTTAACAGATTTGAAAACTGAGTTTTAGAGTACCCATGTCCACACAGCTAGTTTGTGTCAGAGCCAGGGCCAGAATCCAGGTTTCCTAGCTTCTCTACATTTATACCACAGGAAGTCAGATTCAAATATATTAAATCATGTACATCTTTGCTTCTATATAGGTCAGCATGGTGTTGCAAAAAGGCCACTGGTTTAGGATTTGAAGGAGGCTTTACCATATCCTACCTCTGGCATTTACTAGTTGAATGAACCTAAAAAACCCCACAAACTCTCCAAGCAGGGAGAATAGCTTACCTTGTCTATAAAATCAGAATCATGATACCTGTGGTTCTTACCTTGTAAGAATGATTTGACAACCAAATGAGAAGATATCCATGAAATGCTTCAGAATCTTCAAAGTACTAGATGAATGCTAGCTTCAATTATTAAGTCATAATGTGACTGACACTCCTTAGAGTCATAAGAATGTTAGGGTAACCTGAATATGGAGGTATTACTTCTTCTGTGAAACAATATTCCAGTCACATAGCCTATAGTCCATGGCTAACTCAGGGCAATTTGACACTGTCACCCCTTTTCTGTTGACTGGCCATGACTCACCACTTTCCAAGTCTCATAGTCAGATGGGGATCATGGGTCATGCCATAAAAGAATGGTCCAGACTCACTAAAGAACCACCTGCTTCTGTTTGTGTACACCAGATGGCCTATCCTTTAGACAGTTGCCCCAAAATAAATTTGCCCCAATCTGCATTCTGAATGTCATTCTGCTTTCCGAATCTTTATATTTAAGTCTCTTTTTGGCCTGTGTTATTTCCCTCATTCTGTTCCTATTACTGTCTTTTTTAATACTCTGCAAATGCTTCAATGCTTTTTCTTTCTTTTTTATCCACCCATGTGGGGTGGCCAATAACAAAAGAGGCTTGCCTTTATATGGTTAGAGTAGTCAATCACCATTCTAGAGTGATTTCAGGGGCCCCAAGACCCTCTTTTCTTTCAAATCCTTCCCCACCAGCTGGCTGAACTCCAAAATTTTATCAGCATCTGAGCTATTTGCCTTTGGCATAGTGTTTTGAATTGATTGGGGTAAAACTTGAAGCTATCGATAATTCAATCCATCAAACACCCAAGGAAGTATTTGTTAAATGCACATTATATGTCAGGCACTGTGCTAGGCACTGGGGATGCAATTACAGGAATGAAACAAGCCTTCTTCTTGACTTCACATTCTAACAGGAGAGACAACACATTTAAGAATATTAAGAATAAATATGAAAAGGAAAGATGCATACAAGGTAATTAAATACATCTGGGTGGGAGGGCACCAGCAATTAAAGAGATTAGTGTAGAAGGTGGTACCTGAGCTTTGTCTTGAAGGGAGAGAGGGATTCTAGGAAGTGGAGGTAAGAGTTTCATGCATTCCAGGCATGGGGGCAGACAATGCAAAAGCACAGAGAAGAAAGAGATGATGAGTGAGAAACAAAGACAAGGCCAGTAGGACTGGATCATGGGCAAAGGAGAGTCAAGCATAATAAGGCTGGAAAGATAGAGTAGAACCAGGGAAAAGAGGACTTCAAACCCTAAACAAAAGCTTATATTTTATTCTAGACCTAATAGGGAATCACTGGAGTTTATTTAGTAAGGAGTGACATGATCAGTCATATCTTCATTTGAAGACATTTTAATATGAATGAGGCTTTCAGCATCCTTTTGGAGAATTAAGAGAGGAAGGAAATCTTGGAAGATGAACAAAAGGGATGGACCTTTAGTTAAAGAGGTCAGGAGTGCAAATGGGGAGACTGGGTACCAGATAGCCAAAATTGAACATCTTTACCCCACTCAATATTTATATAAGGGTGGTATGGGGGTGGCTAGGTGGTGGAGTGAATACAGCACTGGCCCTGGAGTTCAAATCTGACCTCAGACACTTAACTCTTACTAGCTGTGTGGCATTGGGCAAGTCACTTAACCCCAATTGCCCTGCCCTCCCATCTCCAAAAAAAACAAACCCAAAAAAATAAAAAATAAGGGTGGTGTGAAATATTAATGACTTGTTATCTTTTCCCTCTACTAAAGTGTTCCTTCAACTCCATCTTGTGGCAAGCAGCTGATTCTGGGTTCTCAAAAACTGTTTTTTCTTTTACTTTTTTTGTTTCTGTTTCTGTTTTTTTTTTCTTTTAGCTGAAGCTCAGGAAGATCCTACACAAAGAACCAATGACAGATAGTTTGAACAAGCTATCACCACAAAATTGACCCTAAGAAAATGATATTTTCTAGGTAAAACAAGTCTCAAAATCACATAAGTTGAGAAACCACACACATAAGAATAATAATGAAGAGAAGACTGTGGTTCAATGAAAAGAGTACTGGTTTGAACCTCAGAATTGATGGGGTTGAATTTTGCCTTTAACATGTCCGTATGACCTTGGTTATGTCAAATACTTGTTACAATCTCTAGTCCCTAGTCTTCAAAATGAAGTCAGAACCTAACTAAATCAGAGGATCAAGGAGGAAATTACCTTCCCAATCTTTGGATAAAGGGAAGAGTTCCTGACCCAACAAGGAATAGAAAGGATCATAGAAGATAAGATGATTTGCATATGTAGAATTTTTAAGAGAGTTTTGAGAATCAAAACCAATGTCAAATTTTGGGGAAAATATTAGAAAAAATAATTGCAGTAAATTTCTCTCAAAAATGTTTCATATCCAATATATGAGAGGAAATGATTCATATTTATAAGAATGAGAACTATTTCCTATTAGATAAATGGTCAAAGCATATAAAAATGGAGTTTTCAAAAGAAGACATCCAAGCTAATAATGACCATATGGGGGTTGGGAGAAAGGCTTCAAGTGACTAATAAATAGAGAAATATAAATTAAAGCAACTTTAGGGTTCCACCTCACATTGATCAAATTGGAAAAGCTGACAGTTGGAAAAAAAAGAAAAATGACAATTGTTGAAGGGATAGGAAATAGTGATGTAGATGTGAATTAGTGTAATCATTCTACAAAATAATTTGGAACTATGACCCAAAAGTCAATAAACTGTCTATGTCCTTTGACTCTGAAATACCACAGCTAGCCTAAACAACAAAAACATCAAAGAAAGAGGCAAAGGATGCACACATATATATTATATATACACACATATATCTTACAGGTATATACTTACATATGTGGGTATTATGTGTCTATCTATCTGTCTGTCTATCATCTATCTATCTATCTATCTATCTATAATTTCCCTCTTTTGAAGTGGCAAAGAACTGGAAACTAAGGGGATGTGACTTCCTGGGGTAGAGCCAATATGTCACAGCAGAGAAAGCTGAGCTCTCTAAACATTTCCTTCCAAACAAATTCAAAATTATGCAATGAGGCAACAAAAGATATAACAAAACCATCACTGATTGCAGATGATATGATGGGAAACTTAGAGAACCCTAGAGAAAGAACTAAAAACTAGTTTAAATAATCAAGAACTTCAGTAAAGTTGCAGGATACAAAACAAACCCACATAACACACCAGCATTTCTAAATACTCCCAATAAAATCAAGCAGAGGAGAGAAAAAGAGAAATTCTATTTAAAATAACTATGAATAATCCAAAATTCTTGGGATTCTACATGCCAAGACAAACTCAGGTACTGTAAGAACACAATTACAAAACCTGCTAAGACAAATCCAAGGACTATATGAACACAATTATGGTTTTCACATAAGTCAAGATGGATATAAACAATTGGAGAAATATTAATTGCTCATGGGGAGGCCGAGCCATAAAAATTAAAAATTTAACTAAGTTGAATTGCTCATTCAGTGCCATACCAATCAAACTACCAATGAATTATTTTGTAGAGCTAGAAAAACCAATAACAAAATTCATCTGGAAGAACAAAAAGTCAAGAATATCAAAAGAACCAATTAAAACAAAAGTGATGGAAGTCAACCTCACATTTCCAGAATTCAATTTAGGGTAAAAATTAGTAATCATGAGAGTAATATGGTACTGGCTAAGAAATAGAGTAGTGTATCAGTGGAATAGATAAGGTACAAAATACACAAAAATTATACAATAGGTAAATGACCACAGTAATCTGTTGTGTCATTTCAGTTGTGTCTGACTCTTCATGACCCCATTTGGAATTTAATTGACAAAAACAGAAGAGTGTTTTGTCTTTTCCTTCTTCAGCTCATTTTACACATGAAGAAACTAAGGAAAATAGAGATAAGTGCTTTTTAATAAATGAGCGATCTATCTAGGTCTGAGTCCAGATTTGAATTCAGGAAGATTTTTCCTTCTGACCCCAGGCCTGGGATTCTATCCATTGTACCACCTATCACAATAATCTAGTTTTTGATAAACCCAAAGGTCCAAGATTTTGTAATAAGAACTCAATAACTGACAAAAGTAAGTTAGAAATACTTGAAAGTAGTTTAGCAAAAAAAAAATAAGCATACACTACTATCTCACACTGTATACCAAAATAAGGTAAAAATGGATAAATAATTTAGATATAAATGTTTATAATATAAGCAAATTCAGGGAGCATGGGCTAATATACCTTCAGATCTATGGAAAGGGAAATGACTTTAACCAAACAAGAGATAGAGAGTTTCATGGGAAGTAAAATAGACTATTTTCATTCATGAAATGAAAAAAAAAATTTTTTTCAGAAACAAAACTAATGCAGTCAAAATTAGAAGGGGGAAACTGAGGTAAAACTATAGCAAGTTTCACTGATAAAGGTCTTATTTCTCAAATATGAAATTGAGTCAAATTTGTAAAAGTAAGCGGAATTCCTCATTTGATAGTCAAAGGATATGAGCGGGCAGTTTTCAGAATAAGAAATCAAAGCTATCAATAGATATATGAAAAATGCTCCAAATCACTATTGATTAGAAAAATGAAAATTAAGAGAACTCTGAGATACCTCCCCATACCTATCACATTGGCTAACATGACAGAAAAAGAAAAAAAAAGTGTTGGAGGGGATGTGGAAAAATCGGAACACTAATGTACTCTTTTTTTTTTTTAAAGCAATTGGGGTTAAGTAACTTGCTCAAGGTTACATGGCCAGTTATTTCTGGGTGCAGTGCTAAGTATCTGAGCCCAGATTCGATCTCCAGGTCATCCCGACACTGGAGCCAGTACTCTTACTTGATGAGCCACCTGGCCTCCCCTAAGCAGTTGGGGTTAAGTAACTTGCTCAAGGTTACACAGGGAGGTGTTTCTGGGTGGGTCCTAAGTGTCAGAGCCCAGATTCGATCCCCAGGTCATCCCAACACTTGCTCTGATACCTGGCTGCCCCTGCTAATGTACTCTTGGTAGAATTGTGAACTAGTCCAGCCATTCTGGAGAATCATTTGGAACTATGCCCAAAGAACTTTAAAACTGGGCATATCATTTGATGAAGCAATGTCACTACTAAGTCTACATCCCAAAGATATCCAAGACAAGAGAAAATCTCTATTCATAGAGAAATATTTATATCAACTCTTTTTGTGACGTCAAATAATTCGAAATCAATGGGATTCCCATCAACTGGGGAATGGCTGAACAAGTTGCAATATATGATTGTGATGGAATACTATTATTTTATAAGAAATGTTGAACAGGATGGTTTCAGAAAAACCTGGGAAGATTTATATGAAGTGACATAAGGTGGAGTAAACACAATCAGGAGAACATTGTATATATACAGTAACACAGTAACAGCAATGTTATAAGGATGATCAACTGTGAAACACTTAATTATCCTGATAAAGACAAAAATCTAAGACACTGCCTAAGGACCCATGGCGAAAAACACTATAAACCTCCAGAGAGAGAACTCATGAATTCCAAGTGCAGATGGAAGTATACTTTTTTAAACTTCACTTTTTGGGGGAGTTGTGTGTTTTCTTGTGTAACATGGCTAATATGGAAATATGTTTTGCATGATTTTACATGTTTAACTGATACCAAATTGCTTGCCTTCCAAAGGAGGGGTAAAGGAGGAAGGGAGAGAATTAGGAATTCAACATTTTCACAAATGATTGTCAATTCTTTTACATGTAATTGGAAAATATTTAATTAAATAAGTAAAAAACCTATTTACAAAAAGAAACTAAAGGGGTAACCACAAATCCCATGGGGGGTATGACTAAACAAATTGTGTTATATGCATATAATGGACTATAAGTTCTCATGTAGAAATGGAAGAAGCAATTATTTTGGAAAAACTTGGGAAATCTTGTTTGAACTAATGCAGCATTAAGTGAGCAGAACAAGAAGAGTTTATATACTCATAACCACATTATAAAGAAAGATATGTTTGAAATAACCAGGGAACTTTGATCAACATAATGAAGAAAAATGATTCCAGAGACCTGATAATAAGCCATGCGTCTTAGCTTGCAAGAGAAACATGATGGACTCAACATGCAAAAGAAGACATGAATTTCTATGCATGGCCAAAGTGAGGATTTATTTTGCTCGGATATGCATGTTTGTTATATAAGCTATGTGTTTCCTCTCCCCTGCCCCACCATAGGAAGTGTATTAAAAAGAAAGGAAAAATAGGATAATTTGGGGGAGAGAAAGTGAAAGGAAGAAACAGAGAGAAACAGAAAGACAGAGAGAGAGAGAGAGACACTCAGAGAAAAAAAAAAGAAAGATTTAGGCAAAGAGACAATTAGAAAGGTAGAAAAGAATCACAAACAGAGTAGTTTTGAAAGCTAAATATTGAATCTGTCATATAATTAGATTTGTGTTTATTTAATTATATTACTTTATATATTCTATAACTCTATATATTAATATATAATATATAATTAAAATGTACGGAGTACATAATAGAGATCTGTAGTTTCAGGTACAATTCCATTTTTCTGTTGATATAGATCTGTAAGTGTCTATTTTATTTAGCCCTTGTTAAAATAAAAATGCAAATAAATATATTTATAGAAATAAATTATAATAAACGAAGTGGTTGGCCTCTGAGGTCTTTCAGCTCTATACCTAGGATTCTACTCTCTCTTACCCCACACTGCATTTCAATATTCAGTCTTTCTTTCATGCTGCTTCATTCCAAGGCCCAGCCACTCTCTGATATTTACCTTCCAAACAGACTTCCCACAGAATTTATCAACCACTTAATTCAGGTACTCTGACTTGGAACACAATCTGGTTGTTTTTCTTAGTATTTCAGTTCATCTAAAAGTCAAAGTAATTGTTCAATTAAAAGGAAAAATATTGATGCAGACACAAGTGTAGAAGAGAAATGGCATTATCATAAAGCAAGTGCTAGTGAGAGGGTGGTGACAGAATTGGGGGATTAGTCGTGATTATTTGAAGAAGATATCAAGGTTAGGACATGCAGGGCAAAAAATTAGAAATGAAAGGCATCACATAAGCCATATCAAACATCATCTCTAGTGATACTTTTTTTGGTGAGGGAAGAATTGTAGCAGTTACTTGCTATAAACCCCACTGTGAAGCATATACCAATGCATATTTTATAGGTTTCCTTTCCTGGGAAATTTTCAGAGGCCATAAATAACTATCAAGGTATCTTAGATTTTGAATATGACAGGTTCTTTTCTATGGGGGAAAAAAAGCAATTTAACCAAGAGACCTCAGTTTGTCACAGTAAGAACTTTCAAACTGAAATCTGGCATTTGCAATTGTGATATATATTCATAATATCAAATGTTCTTGATGTACCAGAAATACAGTTCAATAAGCAGACTGTTTGCTTGAAAGTCTTTGTCTTAATGGTCAAAATAGTTTAAGCAAGCAGGGGTTCTGTTCCATTCTATCTTACTTTTTGGGCAAGAGGGAGGCAATCAATGCTGGAAAATGCTCATCCTCTCAGTTGAGATCTGCTGCCATATGAGGCAAGAGAGATGGGGGTATATGGTGCTTTGTTGTATTCCTATATATCTCTGTACAAAGGATGGGCATGTTTGGTCAATATGCTGAAATGAAGATTAGTAAGATGCTTCCAAGGGATTTACAAAAAACTACAGAATCTCAGGGTTCCAGGGGGTTTAGAACCTATTTAGTCCAATACCTCAAAAAGAACCCACTTAAGAACAGATCTAGCTGGTGGTCATCCAACATTTTCTAGAAAACCTCATAAGAAAGAAAACTCACTACTTTCATTTCACCTTTGAAGAACTTATATTGTCAGCAACATTTTCTCTACCTCAGGCCCAAACTTGTATCTTCTCAACTACCACCCATTGTTCCTTGTTTTGCCCTATCCCACCTTGTCAGGAGCTCTAGACAGAGAAGGAACAATCCATATTCCAAAGACACATAGAGTATGATTTGAAACATGGGACAATCACAGTATGTGTGGCGGATACCCAGTTTTGCCTCCAGTAACTGAAGATAATAGATGGATATGTCAGGAAACAGTCCTCAATAACACTGATCCATGGGACACAAGTACATTAACAGAAACTATTAAGTGTTTGAAGCTCACTCATATGGATCAATGATTAGACTCATTTGGATTGGTCCAAGAGGGTAGAGCCAGAGACAGCTGACATGAGTTCCAAAGACACAGATATCAATCTCTATAAGGCTTTTGTTTTAAATTGGAGATGTCCAAATATGGAAAGAGTTACCACAGAAGATATCAGATTCCCCATCATCATCAGTTGTCAAATAAAGCCCAGATAAGCACTCATTGAGGGTGTACTGGTCCAAGTAATGGTTGGACTACATGCATCTTGGGATCCTTTCCAATCCAGTCATTCTATGATGTTGGAAGTGTTGACTCAAAATTTGCAAAAAAATATATATTTTTTTCAAATGGGAGCTATTTGATCCTTGAGTCTCAGAGGTAATATACTTTTATTTCACATTCAATTTTTCCTATCTTGTTCAAGCTTCCTATCTTTTAAACAGAAGGATGACCTTCAGACTCACCTCCTGATCAAAAAGTTTGGTTAGACTTTGATTTGTCACTCTTTATTATGCCATCCTGATGTTTGCCAACATTTATGAGACAAGAAGTTTGGTCCTAGACTGGCTGGAGTAGGGATGGAACTCATGCCTAGGGCTCATCACCAACATTCCATAAGGCCTGTGGACAAGTAGATCCATTGCTATGCAACATGACCAAAGGAATTAATTTCCTCTTGTTCTTGTCCCCAGTAAGTAATGGAATACTGGCTTCCTTAATAACTCCTGGTCCTTGCCTTAACTCAGCCAAAGTACCAAACTATCGAACTCTCAAATTCCTTGATTGCCTTAGAGCCACAAATAAATTTTTTTCTTCTTGGAGGAGGAAGGGAGGGCAATTGGGGTTATGACTTGCCAAATTCACATGGCTAGTAAGTGTTGAGTGTCTGAGTCCGGATTTGAACTCAGGTCCTCCTGACTACAGGGCCTGTACTCTATTCATTGCACCACCTAGACACCCCACAAGTGAATTTTCTAATATTCAGTGGGAAACTGTCAATTCAGTAAAGAGATTAATATTTTTTAAAGAATAACATCTTGCCATTTTGTGATTGTATAAACTGAACATGGATGAGGAGACAGATCTAATATTCCCCCTTACAAGTCTAGGGTCTAAGAATATTAGGGGCACTTCACCAATGAATGAGCTCAGTTTAAAATACATGCAAAATAATAACTAATGCATTTGTTCCAATAATTGTATGTAATGCCAATAGGAATCTGAAGATCTTCCCTGCCCCTTGGCCCCTTGATAGGCTTAAGTGAATCTGAGAACCTTCCCTGATTTGAAAATATATTCTGCCCTTAATAGGATGAATGTGGTCACATGGAGCCTGTGGTGGGAGGCTTGTTTTTCAGGAATGCCAACACCTTGTTGCTTTGTGATTGGGCAGTGGGTCAAGGGGGCTATTACATTCTCTGACTTAGGAGAAGGCTGTATATACCCTGATGTGATGTTTTGCTTTGGGGCTCACTTTGGGAACAGTTATGTGATTGGCCAGATGAAACTCTGGGCAGCTGTTGAGCCCCCCGGCTTTGAAACCCCAGATACTGGTATTTCCCTCTCTGGTATCTAACTAGGTATGGATATAATGGTCAGAAAGCTGGAAGCCCTGTCTGCTGAATTGTGTTATTTTCTTTTGTAACTTGTGTTTGTATTCTCGGAAGTTCAGGCTGCTAACTTTTTCCCCTGAACTAGGTAAATGATATATATTTCATTGATTAAGGTAAGATTGATAATCCATTTTGAGTTGCTTTCCTTTAGAAAAGCAGATCTAAGAACCTGTGCTAGTAGCCATCCTGGGTATGCTAGGGTGATTGCTGCTATATTTTATTAGCAATTAGTGAAAAGTTCCATAAGATTTAATGATGATGCCAACCCAAATCTATCCACAAGTCTGAGTAGCTTGTTTTGCAAGGCTTCCCTATGTCAAAAGAAGACTGAAGATCAAAAAAGGGACTAATGGTTATACCATAAGATTGGCCTAATAAAATCATCCAGGGGCAAAATGCATTAGCATGAGAAATTTGTGCTTTGTGAAATTTAAGTCTATATTTTCATACTTAAATTTTTCCTCATTAAATATTTTGGAAAAAATATTTTGAAAAATTCTGATTTTGTCACAATTAAACTGCACATTTTTGTCAAAGAAGCTAGAATTTTAGGTAAAACAAAACAACAACATGTCAACAACCATTTTTAGGTGATCACTATGTCATAGTACCTGGCTAAGTGCCCAGTTTTCCTGGCTAAACACTGGGAATAAAAAAAAATGCAAAATCAGTCCTTACTGTTGAATAAAAAGACAATGCATGACTATGTACAAACAAGACACATACAGAATCATTTCAATGTGATTTCAAATAGAAGGCATTAGAACTAGCAGGGATTGGGATAGGCTTCTTTCAGAAATTGTGATT
Organism: Petaurus breviceps papuanus; assembly: GCF_028583685.1. Classification (NCBI taxonomy): domain Eukaryota; kingdom Metazoa; phylum Chordata; class Mammalia; order Diprotodontia; family Petauridae; genus Petaurus; species Petaurus breviceps. Next base: position 19,029,489 of record NW_027185804.1, read on the forward strand.
TTGTCTGAGCTTTGAAGGACAAAAAGAAAGTCAGGAGCTGGAGGTGAGGGAGGAAAGCATTTCAGACATGGTAGACATATTTGTAGAGTTGGGAGATGGCATATTTGGTGTCAATAAAAGCAAAGAGACTCATGTCAATGGATTGTAGAGCATGTAGAGGGAAATAAAATATTAGGAGACTAGAAAGGGAGAATGATGGAGGGCTTTGAAAACCAAACACAGGATTTTGTATTTCATCCTGGAGGTAATAGGGAACCATGGGAAGACTGAATGGAGTGAGGAGAGGTTTGAGCAAAGCTAATCAGCAGGCTACTGCAATATTTTGAGTGGAAGGTGATGAGGGCTTGCACCAAAGTGATAGCAGTCTGAGAGGTGATAAGTGAATATGTAAGAAAGACGTTGACAAATGTAGAATTAGCAGGTCTTCAAAACAGGTTGAATAGAGGAGGAGAGCAGGGAAAGAGTGAGGGGTCAAGGTCAGTTCAAGAGTTTATGTGCCTGGAAGGATGATGGCACCCTAAAAGGACGTTCGATTTTGTAAAAAAAATGTTTTAGGCAAGACTTTGATAGACCAGAGAACATTCATAGGAGGGCAATAGTGAAGGGCTTCAATTCAATATCAAATTTAAATGGGTAGAAGAAACGGGGGATATTTAATACAGAAAAGAGAAGACTTAAGGGGAAATGTAAACATTGGGAACATAAACTTTAGCTCTCAAAGGACTGTCGTGTGGAAAATAGATTAGATTGATTCTGCTTGACCTCCAATGGCAGAACCAGGAGAAAATGCAAGGAATAGAACAGATGCAAACAGGATAAACAAGTACTACTACAACAAAAATGACAACTATAATCATGACTATCCAAAAGTGTAATGATCTGCTTCACAACCTAGATCTTCATTGGAAATCTTTGACCAAAGTCTGGATTACTGACTTCCAGGTATCCATTAATCAATAAAAACAAACAAACCAACAAACAACAGCACCGAATAAGACTGTACTATGTGCCAGGTATTATGTTAGGTTCAATTGATAGAAAACAAACATGAAATGCTCCCTACTCTTGAGTAATTAGTATTAGAGTGAACTGAAACAACAGGCATGGGCACATACACATACACATACACACATATGCCTCTCTGTATATATGTAAATGTGAATATACTATTATATATCAACATACTTAGATATTATATATCTAATTATATAATAATTATAATAATTATATAATTATATAGCATAATACATTATGCTATGCTAATATAGTACTATATGTAATAGTCATAAAATATAAAGGAAAATTTTTTTGAGGAGAAAAATTTGCTAGCAGCTGGGAGGATCAAGAAAAGTTTCACACAGGGTGTCTAGGTGGTGCAGTGAGTAAAAGCGTTGGCCTGGGAGTCAGGAGGACCTGAGTTCGGTTCCGGCCTCAGACACTTAACACCCACACACACAAAAAAAACTAGCTATGTAACCTTGGGCAAGTTACTTGACCCCAATTGCCCTTGAAAAGGCAAAAAAAAAATTAAGAAAAGTTCCACATAACAGCCTAAGCACAGTTTTGAAAGAAAGGACTATAAAAATTGTAATAAGTTAAGTGGAGGTGCATTCTAGGCATATCTCATTCAAGAGTGTGGAGGTGAGAGATGGCATATGATGTGTGAAGAAAAAGAAGAAAACAACTTTAAATTAAGAGGTAGATGAAGTGAGAATATGTTTAATATCAATGCAAAGGTATATTGAGGCAGTGAAACGCTTTACAAGCTAAACAGAGGAGCTTATAGATTATACAAAATGTATTAAGGAGGTATTGGAATTTATTAATAATGGAAGTGATATGACCTGCTCCTTTAGTAAAATCCCTTTGACAGCCTTGTCTATGACAGTTTAGAGTGTGTAGAGACCTGAGAAAGAGATACTAAATCCAAAGCTATTGTAATAATCTAAGTTAAAATGATGAAGATCTGAAATATTGTGGTGTCTATTTAAGGAGAGATAAGGAAACAGATAAGATTTTGTGGAGATAGAAATGACAAGATTTGACAACTTATTTGATATCTGGGATAAAGGAGAATGGGTAGTCAAGAAAAAAACTAAGATTATGAACCTGAAAGATTGGAAGGATGTTGGTTCCCTCAATAGAAACAGGGAAGTTTGAAAGTGGAAGCAATTTGGAGATAAAGGTAATGGCTTCACTTTTAGAGAGTTATTTGGGGGAGGGAATAGTTTTTATTAGTTTATTTTATTGAATAGGTGCCCCTGAGGTTCCCTCTGATTCTGACATTCTGCAATTCAGGGAAAGAGAGATCAATGCCTCCTTCACCCCATTCATAGCTTTGGTAATGGTGAAGACTTTACTGTTCTCCAGGTGTCTTTGATTAAAGCCATTCTAAGTTAATTCCTTGAAAGCTTCAGATAATTGCAAATCAACTGAATTTTGCGGTAAGAGAGATAGAGAAGAGACATATTAGTATGTTCCCAGGCTCATGTTGGGTGGGTGGAAAACAAGCTGTTATGCTATGGAGGCAACTTTTAGATAGGAGGAAGAACTTCAGAGATGGGCCACAGGTTACAGTGATAGGAGGCACATCTCTACTACTGAGCAAATTATAATTATATTTTCAATTTTGAGACAGAGAAAGTAAGAGTTAAGGAACTAAATAACAATACTGATCATTATTTTATTAGATACCAAAGTAAATAAAATTGACAAGTCTTTAGGTGAACAAATAAGTTTTGCTTTCAGGGAAAGGGGCCTAAGCTTTTGGAAGATCATCTGTTTTGCCTCCTCTGAAACCCCTAAATTGGGATTTCCTCCCCATAGAAGGGAGAGGTGAGTATGGATGTGTTTGTCTCTGTGCATGTTTCTGGACATGTATCTCTGTGCAAATGGAAAGCAGAGACTATTAAAATTATCCATGTGAGTGAGTTTACATGCACACTGGGCTTTAATTATCATAAATCCTTGTTGCAGACAACAACCCTTCCAAGACTTAGTTAATGTTCTTTTAAGGTTGCCTTCACAGAGATATTTCTGACCCTTTGGGCAAGTAGTAATGAGCCTCGCTTGGAGATGCCTCAAAAGAGGTCTCAGAGGCTTTTTGTTTGACACTAGACCTATACTCAGCTAAGTGAAACCAGATATTTCTAAGCCCTTTTTTTGGGTCCTTTTCTTCTCTTCTCCATTGTCCTCCTGCCCTTTACAAGAGTGTTTAGCTACTGAATATAGATTCAGGAATGAAACAGACTGTCTTTCCTTTCCCTTCAGAGATAAATTTAGTCATCAGGAGTGAATGGTACCCAAAGCCTGGGTCAGGCATTAGAAAGAAGAAAGATTCTTTGAAGCTATGGAAACAGCTATCAGCAAACAGAGATCGTGAAAGAACTCTGGGCAGAGATTGGAGGACAAAGGTTTTTAACTCATTTCCCTCCTTCTAGTTCAGGATAGTCTTTTCCCCCTCTCCCCATCTTTTATTATAATGCTTTCCTTATAACCTGCAAGGGGTAGGCTGACATGACACAGATGTCCCTTGCCCAGGCTCTGTCCAGTTGAACCAGATGGATAAACAGGTTTGACGTCAGCAACAATTCCCAAACTCATATGGCTATGGACCATTTGGAGGCTCGAAATATATGGGTAGAAAGCTGAGGTTTTGTTTTTGTTTGGTTTATAGAGGGAGGAGAGTGTCTGAATATTTGGAATAACTCATGGAAATAATGGGGGTGGGAGAAAGTTTGGAGTGAGATATGGGAAATTAAGGCTTTTCAATTCAAGTCAGGAAGCTTTATTTTTATTTTACAATGACAATTTTCTCTGAGTAACAAATATTTCTGATATACATATACAGAAGTTGTAGGGCATGGTGGGTACAGTGTTGGAAGCAATTAAATATGGTTGAAATCTTACATTCTGTCTATGACCTATCTGAGTCTCCATTTCCTTATTTGGAAAATTTTCCTGACTTATATTTAGTTGGTGTAGCTATCTCCCACTGACATCCACCAGTGCATATCAGTAGCTTCTCCAAATATGTTAGTCTTAAAGAGTTACCTAGGGGACTGAGAGGGTAAGGTTCTTGCTCAGTCACACAGACAGTTTGCATCAGAGATGGGATGTGAACTGAGTTCTTAATCTGAGAGTTAACATTCTGCCCCCTTCCAGACATGGCCTTTCGTAAAACAGAGAAAATCATACCACCACTACATAGCTCACAGACAGCCTGTGAGGTTCAAGTGAGTTTTTCTTTTTTTCTTTCTTTCTTTCTCCTTTCTTCCTTCCTTCCTTCCTTTCTTTCTTTCTTTCCTTCTTTCTTTCTTTCTTTCTTTTTTCCTTTCTTTCTTTCTTTCTTTCTTTCTTTCTTTCTTTCTTTCTTTCTT
>NW_027185804.1:19033877-19054041 GCF_028583685.1 Petaurus breviceps papuanus
CTTTCTTTCTTTCTTTCTTTCTTTCTTTCTTTCTTTCTTTCTTTCTTCCTTCCTTCCTTCCTTTCTTCCTTTCTCTTTCTTTATTTCTTTCTTTCTCTTTCTTTCTTTCTTTCTTCCTTCCTTCCTTTCTCTCTTTCTTTTTCTTTCTTTCTTTTTCTTTTTTCCTTCTTTCTTTTTTTCCTTCTTTCTTTCCTTTCTTCTCTTTCTTTCCTTCCCTTTTGTCTTTTCTTCTTTCCTCTTTCATTTTCTCTCTTTTTCCTTTCTTTCCTTTCTCTTTCTTTTTTCTCCTTCTTTCCTTCCTCTCCTTTTTTCTCTATTCATCTTCCTGTGGGCTTTCATTATCTCCCAAATAAATTATTACCACAGCCTCCTAACTGGATGCTCTGGGCAAGTCTTTTGCCACTCCGATCCTCTGCACTGCCACCAAAGTAATTTTCTTTAAGCTGACATCTAACCATATGAATCTCCTACTCAATCAATTCATGTGACTTCCTATTGTCATTAAGATAAAATATAAAAGCTTATGTTACATTGTAAAAACAACAACTTTGACCACCTGTATAAATGTGTGTGCATGAATATATCTACAAAACTGTGTGTATACATTTGTACGTATGTAGATATCTATATCTATATGTCTATTCTTAGATATAATATATATCTCACAGTCACTGAAAATTTCTTTCCTTTTTTTTTTTGCTTTTTGGAGGGCAGTTGGGGTCAAGTGACTTGCCCAAGATCACATGGCCAGTTTGGTGTTAAGTGTCTGAGGCTGGATTTGAACTCAAGTCCTCCTGACTCCAGGGCCAATGCTCTATTCACTGCACCACCTGGCCAACGCATTCACTGAAAATTTCTACCAGAAACTTGTTCACATTATAGCTTTCAAGGATCATACTTTAAGAAAGATTGTCCAGGGGCAGCCAGGTAGCACAGCAAGTAAGAACACCGGCCCCAGAGTCGATGACCTGGGATCGAATCTGGGCCCAGACACTTATTACCCACCCAGAAACACCTGGCCGTGTAACCTTGAGCAAGTTACATAACCCCAATTGCTTAGGGGCAGCCAGGTGGTACAGTGAGTAAGAGCACTGGCCCCAAGTCGGGATAACCTGGGGATTGAATCTGGGCTCAGATACTTAGTACCACACCCAGAAATAATTGGCAGTGTAACCTTGGGCAAGTTACTTAACCCCAATTGCTTAAAAAAAAAAAAGAAATATTGTCCAGAGTATCCAAGGTGATCAGTCACCCCTGGAGCAGGAATGGGATTCATCTCCTCAATCTTTCTACTCGCATTCACAACTGCTTTGACCACTTTTCTATTTCATAGAATCACTGATTTACAGCTGGAAGGGATCTTTGTGACCATCTAGAAATACTCCTTTATTTTAAATGTGGAGGAACTGAGACCTAGAGAGGTTGTGACAACCAGGTCGAAACAAATGGAAGATTTGAACCCAGGTTCTCTGATTTCATAATCACCTTCCACTACAGCATGCATTTTGTCCTTGAACTTCCATTCTCTGCTTTACTACCACACCTTATCCCAATGGAAACAAACTGAGATAATAGCATCAAGAAGGCACAAGGTGGTCACTAGTCTGTATGAATGACAATGTCTTTACTTCTTCCTTTTGAGTGGTTAAGAACCCAAACCTGAACTGTCATGTTCTCATGATTCCGTCTCTCCCAGACTTTCCATATTCCCCTGAACTGAACCTGGATAAAGTGAGGAGAGTCCATAAATGGGGTAAAGAGAGAATGGCCTTGATCTATGTCTCTTCCTTCAGCACACTGCCCCTCACCCCAGAAAAATCTCCTGCCCCAGAGAACAACAAAAAACCCCAAACTGAAAGTTTCTATCTTCAGCTACTCAGGAAATAGCTGTGAGATTATGAGATAGTTTCTTCATTTCTTCTGTTACCTTTTTTTCCCACTTGGGGAAGGGGTGGGGAATGCAGCACTGATACTCAAGGGGGATTCTTGTTTCTATTTTTATCTTTTCCTTGAATTACCAATTTACTGTCAGGCTTTGTTTTAAATTTCTGGGCTCTGACAGAACAGGCACAGCTCTTCAGAACTGACTGTCCTTTGAGTTCAACCAAGAAGCAATTTTATTAAAATAAACTCAGTTAAGAAACAAAACAAGTGGCATATCCAGAAATATTCCTAGAAAGGTGTGGGGGTGGGGGGGCATTCAGCTACGCATGGACAGTCATATCTTCTCTAATTAGAAATAGTTTTGATTTCCTTCTTGCCTGCTTTGAAGGGATGTGGGGGAGAGGGGGAGGAAATTTAAATAACTCACTTGTTCTTAACCAATATAAGGAGATTACCAGTAGTTTCTTCTTTGTGGGCTAATACATCTAGTGATTTAGATTCCCTGAGTATTATATGACTACCCTCCACATATTTTGCATATATGTTTATGCATGTATATATATTTATTTATATTTGTATAAAATATGTCTCTGTGTGTATATTTATATATTTGCATAAAACATGTATGCATGTCTCTCTGTATGTGTGTATGCATATTTGTGTGAACATACATGCACACACACACACACACACACACACATTGTGTTGCCAGTGAAGACCTTAAGAGGAAGGATGGTAGAATGGATAGTGAGATAGCAGAGAGAGAGAGAGAGAGAGAGAGAGAGAGAGAGAGAGAGAGACAGAGGTCTTTTGGAACCATCTGCTAATTGGCAGAATTGGCAGGTGATGAAACTGGTGGGATATCATTCATTGGAGAGCTCAGATTCTCATGAGGGATACAACAAACCTCCCTTTAATTGTACTCACTCGTGCTGTTCAGGTCATATGAGAACTTTTAAGGTGTTATGCATCCCATAGGATGTTATGAATTGTAGCTCTATCTGCTTGTATCATACCCCCCACAAGGCTGTTACCTCTAAGAGCAAAGGTCCAATTCTTTATCTACACCTTGCATTCCAATTTCTTTCAATTAAACAAACATTTAAGTGACTCCAGTCAACAAGGTACCTGGGTAAGCATTGCTGATACAAAGATAAAAAAAAAAAAAATTTAAAAAGATAAGATCTGCCTTCAAGGAGCTTATATTCTAATACTACCCTGGTCCTCTACATATGGCTCTCTGCATGCTCAAAGCACTTAAAATATGTCTATTAAATGAAAGGAGTTTTTTAAAGTGAATTTACTTGAACCCTGATACCCATCAACACTGTTCCTAAAAGAAGCTATATAGTCATTTTATTTTCCCTCATCCCAAGATGTTCAGTTCTTCGGGGACAATTTTGATCATTGTGTAACTTACATCATTGCACAAAAACAAGAAATTCCTAGCTCATTCTGCATTTATATATGGCCTGGAGGCAATTTCCAAATGAGAGAGAGGCTCATGTCCTCCTATTGGCAACAGCAGCAGCTGTCCTGACATCATGGATTCCCTCTCTGGATGCTCTATTCCATACCTTTTTTTCTATATTATAAATTCTCAGGCACCAGAAATTGAGCATTATATATCTTTCTGTATCCCCTGGTTCCTAGTTCAAGGATCTATTTAACATTCATGCTTCTTTTAAAAATAAATTTATTAATTTTTAACATTCTTTTCTTTTTAAATTTAGAGATCCACATTCTTTCTCTCCCATTTTCTCTCCACCCACTGAAAAGGCAAACAATACATCAATTATATATGTGAAATCATGTAAAATATATTTCCATTTTAGCAATCTCACAAAAAAGGCAAAAAATAAGGTGAAACAATTATATTTCAATTTGCACTCAGAATTCATTGGTTTTCTCTATGGATATAGAATTTGTTTTATCATAAATCTTTTGGAATTGTCTTGGATCATTGCACTGATCACATCAGTCAAGTCTTTCACAGTTGGCCATTATTACAAATATCGCTGTTACTTTGCATAATAACTTCTTGGTTCTGCTCATTTTACTTTGTATAAATTCATGTAGGTCTTGCCAAGTGTTTTTCTGAAACCATTCCCCTTGACATTTCTTATAGCATCCAATTTTTCTCTGCTTATCTTTTTCTTTTTTATCCTGTCCCTCCTCAAAATACTGTCTTGATTCTGATCACTGCTTCCCCCAATCCGGTCCCCCCTTTATCATTGTCCCCTTATATTTTCTTCTTCCTCTCCTATGTCCCTGTTGTATAAGATAGATTTCTATATAAAACAGAGAGTGTATATTTATTCTTCCCTCCTTAAACCAGTTCTGATGAGAATAAGGTTCAAGCATTGTCCACCACCATCTCATTTTCCCCTTCACTATAAAAGCTCTTCCTAGGGGCGGCCAGGTGGCTCAGCGAGTAAGAGCACCGGCTCCAGTCTTGAGAAGACCTGGAGATCGAATCCCGGGCTCAGACACTCAGCACCACACCCAGAAACACCTGGCCGTGTAACCTTGAGCAAGTTACTTAACCCCAATTGCTTAGGGGTGGCCAGGTGGCTCAGCGAGTAAGAGTACCAACTCCAGTGTTGGGATGACCTTAATCAAATCCGGGCTCAGACACTCAGCACCACACCCAGAAATAACTGGCCGTGTAACCCTGAGCAAGTTACTTAACCCCGATTGCTTTAAAAAAAAAAAAAAAAGCTCTTCCTTTTATGTGAGAAAATTTTCCCCATTCCACTTCTCCCTTCCCCTTTTACCAAGTGTATCCCTCTTTCTCACTTCTACATTATTTTTGTTTTTCTAATCATCCTAACATAATTAACTCACCTGCGCCTTCTGTCCATGCAGACTCTTTCTACCTGCCTTAATAATGGCAGCGTTCTTAGAAGTCACATGTATCCTTAGATATAGGAATGCAAACACTTGAACTCCACTGAGTCCCTTGTGATTACTCTTTCATGTTCACCTTTTTATGCTTCTCTTGAGTCTTCTATGTGAATGCCCAATTCTTTATTCTGTTCTGGTCTTTTCATCAGGCATGCTGGAAAGTCTTTTATTTCATCAAAATTCCATTTTTCCCCTGAAGGATTATACTTGGATTTTTCTGTGTAGATGAGTCTTGGTTGTAATTCTGACTCTTTTGCCCTCCAAAATATCATATTCCAAGCCCTCCAATCCTTTAATGTGGAAATTGCTAAATCTTGTATAATCCTCACTATGGTTTTTGCATTGTTTCTTTCTGGATGCTTGAAATATTTTCTCTTTCACCTAGGAGCTCTGGAATTTAGCTACAATATTCCTCAGAGTTTTCATCTGGGGATCTCTTTCCAATTATGATTGATAGATTTTTTTCCATTTCTCTTTTACCCTCTGGTTCTAGGATATCATGGAAGTTTTCCTTGAAAATTTCTTTTTTTTTTTTAAAGCAATCGGGGTTAAGTAACTCGCTCAAGGTTACACGGCCAGTTATTTCTGGGTGTGGTGCTAAGTATCTGAGCCCAGATTTGATCCTCAGGTCATCCCAACACTGGAGTTGGTACTCTTACTTGCTGAGCCACCTGGCTGCCCCTAAGCAAATGGGGTTAAGTAAGTTGCTCAAGGTTACACGGCCAGGTGTTTCTGGGTGGGTGCTAAGTATCTGAGCCCAGATTCAATCCCCAGGTCATCCCAACACTGAGCTGGTGCTCTTACTCACTGTGCTACTTAGCCACCCCTTGATAATTTCTTGAAGGATAATGGCTAGGCTATTTTTATTTGGATTGTTACTTTCAAGTAGTCCATTAATTCTTAAATTATCTCTCCTTGATCTATTTTCCAATAAGATATTTCACATTTTCTTCTATTTTTTTCATTTTTTGCTTTTGTCTTATCATTCCTTGAAGTATCATGGAGTCATTAGGTTCCACTTGCCCAATTCTAATTTTTAAGGATTTATTTTCTTCAATAAGCTTTTGTACCTCTTTTTTTATCTGGCCAATTCTGGTTTTTAAGGAATTCTTTTCTTCAGTACTTTTGTGTGTCTTTTACCAAGCTGTTAATTCTCTGTCCACAATTTTCTTGCATCACTCTCATTCCTTTCTCCAATTTTTCATCTACCATTCTTATCTTTTTCTTTAAGTTTTCCAGGAATTCTTGCCAGCCTTGGATCCAATTAGCAATTTTCTCTGAGGCTTTGCTTATAACTTTTCACATTGTTCTCTTCTAAGTTTATGTCTTGGTCTTTCCTGCCACCAGAACAGTTTCCTATGGTCAAGTTCTTTTGCTATTGTTGGCTCATTTTACCCGCCTTTTTCTTGACTTTTAACTTCATGTTACAGTTGAACTCTGCACATCTCGGTGTGGGGAGCCATTGTTGTATATTTCAGTCTTTTTCATAATGTCGTTTTCAGAGCTTGTTCTGGGGATCCACAAGCTTTTGTTGCTTTCAAGGTAGTGTGATCCTGGGATAAGTGTGGACTCTGTTCTTTTGGTGTGCACTCTGGTCTCCACCCTGGAACTTCCACTGTTCCCTCCATACAAAATTATTAATGCTTTTTTTGGCCTTGCAAATGTGACAAAGACCACTTCTTTACTGTAACCACAAGTGTCAGTGCACCTTTTGATCTTGAAACTGTGAATAGGGGCCCCTGTCACCTTTTGACTAATGACCAGTGTTCCCCTCATTCCTAGATCTTCAACCAAGGCTGTTTATGGACAGTAGACCTGCCAATCAGTGCCAGCAAAGTGTCCCTTCTAATCTTTTTCTGACCAATTGTGTGTCCCCCTTGCTGTCTCTGCACTGAGAGCTCCTGAAGCTGCTGCTGCTGCTGCTGCTGTTGCTGTCAGGCCTATCTCCAAGACTCACCCCTGTCATGTTCCAGGCCTTTGCCCACCCCAGTATTACAGATGTCTCCTGTGTACCTTCTAAGTTTTCTTAGACCAGGAAAATGTCTCTCTCTGACCTTGTGTTGGCTCTGTCACTCTGAAATTTTATTTGAGGTTTTTGTTTTTTTTTAAGTTGTTAGGAGTATAATGCTGGGAGAGTTCAGCTGGAAATAGTACTGGCCTGTACTGCTCCAACTTGGCCCCACCTCAGGACATTCATTTTTGACAAATGATTATTGAGAGCATATGAATGGGTGGGAAAATAAATGAATGAAAAAAATGAAAGACCAAATGAAGCTACAACTTTTGCTTTTACCCTTTACCAACTCCCCAGCCAAGAGATCCCATATTATATGTCAAAAAACTAAGAGCAAATTTCTCCAAATCAGGCAATCTGTTTTACAATAAGTAGCTTGATCATAGATTTAAATCAGAAGGGACCTTACAGGTCATTAAAAATAATTTTATATTATAGATGATAAAGAGAGAAAATGACAAATGATATATGGTTCACCCCAGTTTACTTGGCATATAAGTAGCTGAGGCAGAATTTGAAGTAGAGTCTAACTCAAAAGTTATACCATGCTGGCATGTAGGATGGACAAGAGTCATTTTCTCTTTCATTAAAATAGAAGTAAATTCTCATGTGGACACATTTCTTGACATCAGATAATCTGTTTCTGTCATTGGTCCTTGGTAGACTGGAGGATTGAGTGATCATTGTTAAAATGGTACCCTAGCAAAATCCTGTTTGCTATAGAACAAAACAGATAAAGAAGTGGGGGGGGGGAGAGGAGAAGAGAAAAATAATCAAAATGACAGAGCTAATCATGTCATAAATTTTCATGTTTCCAGAATCTGTAATGTGATACCTTAAAAACTAAAACTCTTTCCCAAATATCTGCTGCAGTTAGTAATTTTGAATAATGTAGGTATAATTAATATCTACTTCTAGCTATCCTCAATATTTTCATTTTTTAAATGCATTCTTCAATCAATTACCTATTTATGGTTTCATTTGAATCCCTAAAGAGACTCTGATATGTAACTAGATTTTTTTTCTAAGCTGTCATACATGACAGAGTAATATAATGGAATAATCACTGAATTTAAATTCAGAGGACTTCACTTCATATCCCAGCTAAGCTATCCCTCATTAACAATGTAACCTTAGACAAATCACTTCACCTCTGGAAGACCTTTCTGTGAAATGAAGGGTTTGTGCTTGACAACCTCTAATGTCCCTTCAAACACTAATTCCAGCATTCTGTGAACTTTTTCTAACTCCTTTCTTTTGTCCCACTGCTATCTACTCTCCTCCCTCCATTCTTCTTCTGCATGAGTGCATTCCTAAGTGAGCTTTTAGTCTCTACAGCCCATCTGATCTCCTCCTGAGACTATTATCAAGGGGCAGAAATCCAATTATTGTGCAGCTGTCAATCAGCAGTGAGGGTAAAATTTTAATTAGCACAAGATGCTATATACTTTGGACTCTTGCTCACACCCTAGGAAGTTTAATTTGCTGAACAAAGTAATAATATTTACTCTGAATTAGATTGTCTCCATATAGCACTTGAAAAAATAGCAAAGAAACAGATTGGACCGCTATAACAATGCTAGCTTGATATATGACTTCTAGGCAAACATTTTTTGTGAAAGAAAAATAAGGAAAAAATGATTCCTGCGCCTGTAGCCAGGTGGGAATTAAGATGTTTGGAATGAAGAGAGAAGAATGGCATATCAGTCCTGTCCTGACTAAACTACATTGCATATTAATTGACCATTTCAATGACATGCAGAACTTCTTGTGGCACTCTGTTTTCCATTTTAAAATAGCATTTCAACAATCTGGGATGTCATTTCCATCTTGTGAGTGGAGAGGGGTAATTTCAATTGAGACACATTGGACTCACTGTCATCAGGAGAGAAGAATCACTAGCCTAGGGCAGAATCTTGGTCTCTCCTGCTCAGATATCCAGATCTATCATGTCTCTGAAAAGAAGATTCAATATCAGTCTGTGGGATGCACTGGTTTGGTATCTTTTAACTAGAGCTTCCAATGGTTGGGGGAAATCCTGCTGACAAGACCACCATATTGCATCTTTCTAAATCAGTTTTACAATATGTTTTTTTCTCACAATAAGTCATGGAAATATTTGCATCCCCTCCTATATTTGAGAAAACTGAGAAGCTTTAAAATGAAGCTTAAAGGGATTATTTCTACTAATAATAACAACTCAGCACTTATTATGTATCCAACACTTGGCTAAGTGCTTTGTAAATATTATCTCATTTGTTCCTCCCAACAATCCTGGGAGGTAGATGTTATTATGGACCTCATTTTACAGATGAGGAGACTGAGACAAATAAAAGTTAAGTGACTTGTTTGGGGTGACATAGTAAGTGTCTGAGGCTAAATTTGAACTCAGCTCCTTAACTGTAGGTCTGGCACTCTATCCACTGAACCACCTACTTATCCTTATGATTACATAACTAGCAAGTTGTATGGATATAACTCAAATTCAGGATTACTCACTCATAACTTAGTATTCTATGAAACAAGCATTTCCACATTGTTTTGATGACCCACGATGCACCCATCCCCCATGCATTTATCCAGACCTTCTTAAACTGAATCTTCTATATGTGAAGTCATGAATTCTTGTTGTTTTTTAAGGGGAGGTAGAAAGGTGTAACCATATATTCCCTTTCCTGCCACCATCTATGTTTAAGCCCTTCTCCTAACTCCTGATCCTCTGTTCTTTCTCTTACGTGGCTTTTGCAAAGCATATCTAGTAGCCAGCGATGCTGCTGTAGAGATCCTTGGACCAATTAGGAGAACTTTGGAGGACATTCAATTATTGCTATCAAGAATTCTCTTCTGCATTGTCATTGAAATACATTGTCACAAAGTCAAAAGGAACTTAGAAGTCCTTTCATTTAATCCCCACCAGAAGCAAGGCATTCTTTTGATTATCTCTAAAAGCAGTCACTTGGTCTCTTCCTAATGGCCTCCAATTGAGGTACATTGAAACGTACAATGGGTTTCAGGTCAGTAGATTTTTGTTTAATTCCTATCTCCATCACTTATTGCTTATGTGACCTTGGACAGGGAGCTTTCACTGTCTAGTCATCATTGTCTTCATTTTAGAAACAAGGAAGTTGGAAGATATGGTCTATGAGGTCTGCTCAGCTTGAAAGCTATGATTCTAAACCTGCCCATTCCACAATTGAATAGGTCTTTAATAGAATGGCCTTTTCTTATTCCCAAAGTGATTGGAAAGGGGGGGCATTATATATGAGTATTATCCCCCTCTCCAAAAAGAAAGGAAGAAAGAAAGAAATTATAGAGACCTAGAAGAGCTAATGTGATCATTTTGTGATAATTGAATCAGTTGATTTTTTTTATTTATTGTTTATTTGACTATGTCTCAAAGATAAACAACAGAGCAAAGTTTGGAAGATATGGTCAAGAATGCCTGATTAGGAAACTTCAGGTAGCACAAAAATAGCAGCAACAACAGAAATAATAGCAACAGCAGAAGTGAAAATAAGCATGATGGCTTCGAACAAAACGCCAATCAACAAAACAACAATAAAAACAGTAGCCACGCACACACATGCACACACACACATGAACACAACAACAGCAAAAGAACAGAAAAGATTGATTTTTCTCTTTCTAGGTAAGAGCAGGAATTTCAATAAATCTTTATTGCTTATGGGACCTGTCTTAAACAAACAAATCCTTGAGAAGGTAGAACAAGATTGGGAGTATAACAGAGGGGATGAGCTAGAGAGCTCAAGTGACCCTAGATGTGACTTTTCTGGTCCTGCCAGGATCTATATTTTAGCTGAAACAGTCTCATCATCACAGACAATACAGGCAAAGATGGTCACTTGATTAAATATTGGGGCAATGGGACTCTTACAGAGGAAGTTCCCAGGGGCAGGATTTCCCCACTCCTATCCCTCCCTGTCCCCCACCCACACACACACACCTTAAAATTCTACCACAACACATGAACTCAAATTCAAGGTCACATGCAAAAGAAATTATGAGATGCCAAGATGGAGAAGAGGCTTGGAATTAAAATATAACTGACAAACAACCTCCTGGCTATGAGTAATACCTAAGAATTCTGCTATACAGAGACAGGCATAATTTCTGTGTATAAGACAGTCACATTCTGGACTCTGCTCCAAGGAGCAGAGAAAATAAGGAGAGAAGGTACAAAAATGAGAATTTCATCCCCTTTTGGCAAGATCCTAAATGTATACAAAAAGTAAAGGAGACAAGAAGGTTTAGCAGAGTCTAAACCACCCAAAGATGGGCAGGAAAGAACAGCAACAGAGATAGTGAGAAACTAGACAGAAAACCTGAGAGAGGCCAAACAAATGGCAACTTATACAGAACTGCCTCTCTGTAAGAAGGCAATTGAGCTCCAATGATGAAATCCAAAAACAAGAAGAAATCTTGCTGGTATTGGCTGACTCTCCTTAATGCCAAGGTATATGAAGGATTGATCACTCCCTCTATTTACAAGAAATTAGGCAGGGAGAATGAAGGGACCTATGGGGAAGAGATTGTTGCTGCACTCCAGAAGTCAGGGAAGCTGAATGATGTGAATAGAAAGTAGCATCTGAAATTATTAGCCATGAAGACTGTACCAGCCTCTCTGCTATTTGAATCAAGGCAACAAATCAAAGCCAGAACTACAGAGCTACTGTTGGTTAGGCAGGCCCTTTGCACTGCTTTTTCAGAGCCATTTGTCTTGCAAAGGAAGGGGAGAGTGAGACTGGAACTATATCTTGGTAGAACAGTGTGATCTCAAGGGTTTATTATTTCTTGGTGATTTTCTTTGAGTATTGATGTGTTTCCCTATGCTGTATACAGCACTAAGGACTTCTTATGCATCAGGCTGTCTTGTGAGTAGCCAAAGGGCTTAGTTACAGACAACATGGAACCATGATGAAGGGAGGAAAGAAAACAAAACATTTATTAGATGTGCCATGCATTGTGATAAGTACTTTACAAACATTATCTCATTGAAGACTCAGAACTCTGGGAAGAAGGCACTATTATGATCCCCGTTTTATCATTGAGAAAAAATGAGGCAAGCCCAGGATCACAAAAGTAATAAATATCTGAAGCCAGAGTAGAACTCAGATCTTGCTGATTGCAGACCCACTGCACCATCTAGATGCCTGGTTTTGCTCAGGATGAGAGTCGGGCACAAAGTCAATGATGGTGGTGTCCTTAACTACCTTCTGAATGCTTCACTCTTCTCGGCATCCCTGCATCAGAATTTCTAGGACCTTTGCAATCAGAGGCACAGATGGTATAGTGCTCTCACTCAGAGAAAAATTAGGCCAGATTATTTGCCAGAAGAACCAAACCAGATTCCAAAAATGCATGAGGATAAAAACCAAAAGCTCTCAAGGTAGAACGTGAGGCAAGCATGTCACAGTACCTAGAAGATGGGATTTGAAATGACAATGTCCTGACTTCAAACCCCACCACAAACACTAACAAGTCACTGTAACCTCTCTGTGCCTCAGTATCCTCACGTATAAATTCTGGATAAAATGACACCTCCCGTAGAGTATTGATGTGAGAATTAAATGAGATCAGGAATGTAAAATAGTTCATAAAATGCATTATGTAAATGTCAACTATTGATATTTGTCAGCTATTTTTGCATATGTGACATGAGTTTAATAAAGCTTGCAATAGTTCCAAAGGCTGTTTGCTAAGCATTTTCCCATGAGTCTTTTGCTTTTAAATATTTCCCCTTTACAGATTACTACAACCTTCCAATGATTCCAGGAATAGCCACTGGAGCAAACAAAAAAGACTGTCTCTCACTGTATACACACAGCTAGTTTGAATAAAAAGTTTTAAAGGTTTCATCTTTAGTGCAAAATCTCAGGATCAGAAAATCATAGATTTTCAGATTCAAAAGTAAATTCCAAGGCCATGGATTCCTATTTCAACTTAAAAGAGAATTCTTTCTGTTATTACCCATTTGGCCACTCCTCAAAGACATCCAATGATAGGGAGATCATTTCTACCAATCACACTTTTTTGTGTTTGATTTTTGTTTATTTTTTATATCAAGTCTTTTTTTTTTTTTGGAGGAGGGAGGAGGGCAGGGCAATTGGGGTTAAGTGACTTGCCCAAGGAAATCTGGCTAGTAAGTGTTAAGTGCCTGAGACTGGATTTGAACTCAGGTCCTCCTGATACCAGGGCTGGTGTTTTATTCACTGCACCACAAAGCCGCCCCAACATCAAGTCTTAATTAATTTATTTCTCCTAGTTCTGCTCCCTAAGTAAGATCCAGGATCTTTTCTCTGTGGTGGCCATTCAGATTTTGAAAGACAGTTTACACACTCCCCTACCCCAGTCTGCTCTACTCTAAGCTAAATGTCATTGATTCCTTCTAATTATCCATGGCAAATTATAGATGGTTTTCCCTCCTCCTTCTCTGCCTCCTCTTTCTTATTATCTTTTTCTCCTCCTCAATACTCTTTATAGAAAAAGAGATTAAGTATTATCAAATAGACCATCTAAATTAGTCTTTCTCTTTTCACTTTCTCATTTTGGCTTTGTGCCATAAATGCCAGAATTTATTTGTTTGTTTATGTATTTATCTGTTAGTTTTCATTTATATTATTTTATTTTTAATTTGTGGAATAAAAGAGGTATTTCCATAATGTAGTAATAAAAAGATGATTGCATCTGAAACTGCAAATCTATTATATACAACGTGCTATTCCTTTTAAATATATAATTAATTTATCATGTAAATTTCTTTTCCCCCATACAGCTACCATTAGACACAAAGTGTGTGTGTGAAATCATTCTATTCATATTTATATTTATCAGTTCTTTCATTAGATGCAGATAACATCTTCCTTCATATGTCCTTTGCAGTTAATTTGGGTATTTATAATAGTAAAGATTTATTTGTGCTTCAAAAAATATTGCTGTTATTGTATACAATGTTCTCTTTCTTCTGATCATTTTGCTTTTCATTATTTTGTGCATTCCTTTCCCTATTTCTTTTCTAAAATCATTGAGCTCATCATTTCTTATACAATGTTATTCCATCACCATCATACACTATAGTTTGTTCAGTCATTCCCCATTTGACATCCTTATAATTTCCAGTCCTTTGCAACCACAAAGAGAGCAATTTTAGAACATATAGGTCATTTCCCTTTTTCCTTAATCATCTTTGGAAATAGACCTAGTAGTGTTATTGCTGGGTCATGGGGTATAGCCAATTTAATAACTCTTGGACATAATTCTAGATTGCTCTCCAAAATGGTTAGATCAGTTCACAATTTCACCAACTATGAATTAGTGTCCTAATTTTTCCACATCTCATCTCACATTACTTTCTAGGGCAAAGGGTGGACAGTCATTAAGATGTTAGGCTGCTAGCAACTTCGACAAGGCTTCCAAATTACCCAGATGTTTCAGAATTCGAAAAGACTGCATCTTCCACAAGAAGCCACAGAGAATCACGAGAGTGGTGAGTCCCACTGGAACCAGAGAAGGTGATATTGAATCTTTTTTCAATCACCTCTCCAGTCACTACTTGAATTGCCTTGAAAGAGCATCAGGGGAAGTGGAACGTGTTTGCTTGGAAGTTGTCTTTCTTTGACTCAGAAGAGGAGAAAATAAATTGGAAAGATAAAGCAGTACCCTAGATATCTTCCATCTCTGCCTGCAAAAGCACTGGTAAACCTGAAATACTCCAGTCTTTGCTTGAATGGGGCCATTTCGTGGGAGGCAAAGGGAAATCAGACAGCTGTTTCCACAAGACCTCAGTTGCCCAAGCTAAATCTCCTTATGCATTTTCATTCAGAAGCCCTGCTCTGGGGAAAAGTTAGTGCCTAGTTGAGCAATTCTCTTTTCCTGCCTAGAGGATACACCCTGGGCTGTCTCAGGCCTAGTGCACATGCATCCCAGACTAAGAGGAAAGGCAGGAGACAGTGCATACAACATTGAATCTGGAGTCTGATAAAATTTGGATTCAGATCTTGGCCCTTAAAATATCTGTAACCCTGAGCTATTCACTGAACCCAAGGCTTCATTCTCTTAATCTGTATAATCGGGATGTACTACCAAATTTTGACATCTAGGTGGTACAGTAGATAGAATATTGGGACTGAAGTCAGGAAGACTCATCTTAGTGAATTCAAATCTGGCCTCAGACACTAAGTATGTAATCCTGGGCAATTCATTGACCCCCAGTTGCCTCAGTTTCCTCCTCTCTAATATGAGCTAGAGAACAAAGTACCAACAAAACAGACATGTCTCCTCAGTCCTTGGCAGCTCAGGGGGCAGGTCTCCAAAGTCCAGGGTGATTCAAAGTGGCCCTCCGCAATCCTCTCAGTCTCTCTCTCTGCCTCCACGAGGGTGCTGCTTCCAAAAAAAGTTCTTCTGCCTCTCTCTTGTCTCTCCAAATCTACATCACCAGCTCCTCCCAGCTCAGGACTCTCTTTTCACATCAACAAGTCCATCCCACAGGTGGGATTAACAAGCTCTGGGTTTTAACACAATCAATTTGAAAAGCAAGCCAATACAGGGGAATCTTTAATTGCCATTACTATCACAGGCCAGACCTCAGAATCACAGGATCATAAACTTAGAGGCAGAAGCTATATTCAAGGTGATCTAGTCCATTTCAGTCCTTCATTTAAGAACTGAGGAAACAGAAGCCCAGAGAGATTTTATGATTTACCCAAGGTCACAGTAAGTGGGGAGTTAGGATTTGAACTCAAGTCCTTTGATTCCAAATAAAGTGCTTTTTCCCACTGATTCATGCTTCCTTGCCCACCCACCAAGCACGCTCTTTTCCCTTGTGGAGAACAGGTGGAAATTTGGGGATGGAAGAAGATGTAAAGCAGACAATTCTAGCTCACATAATTGGTAAGACACAAAATATTAGTAATAAACCATTCTATCTTTTCTTCTATTAAACTAGTACCACTTCTAAGAGGACAGGGACCAAGAGGTCCACATATGGCATCTAAAGTTTTTCTAGATAGCCCATACCAACTGCATGTTTTTCCTAGCTCCCTTTTTCCATGGAGTCAGAAATGTGTGAAGCACTCAACTTTGGCATTGTAGATATAAAGGAAAAAATGAAACAGTCTCACCCATCAAGGAGCTTCTACTCTGCTGGGGAATTTACAATGTGAACACAGAGAGGTTATATGAAAGGAAAATTAAGATGATTGAGAAAAGTAACACCTAGGGTGGAATCAAGATGGCAGAGTAGAAACAGGACTTCCATGGGGCTCCAGCTTCCACCTCTTCCAATTCATGTAAAAGGTGACTTTCTGAAGAAACGTTAGAGCTACATAACTGACAAAATGACACAGAGAAGCTAACCTCCCACTGAGGACAGCCTGGCAGGCCAGCAGGAAGCAGCCAACACAGTGCTCTAGGATCTGAGCCCAGCCCCAAACAAACTGGAGGTTTTAGCCTCAGGGTGGGCCTGACCAAGCTACAGGCTGGAGGAACTTCAGATCACCAGCAGCTGTGGCAGTTTCCAGAATCATCAATGTGTAGATGCTAAGGACAAAGTGAGACATCAGTGCAGTGTGGACTTTGGGATCCAGTAGTTTGTGAGTGCAGTCCGGCCTTTATCCCCTGAAGAGGTTAGCCTCTGAGGCACCACGGCCATGCAGCCACTGCCACATGGCAGCTTCAGCTCCTAGCCTGCAGATTGTAGGGGGACCAAGCCACCAGTCAGAGGTGACTCTTGCTTAAATCTGTTTGAATCTGGATTGCAGTCTAGGGTGGAGGTCCTGGGGTGTGCAAACAGCTTTCCAGAGCATGTGGAGACTTGAGAGGGCACCCAACTAATAACTTCGGCAGCTGGAAAAAACTCAGCAATTGAAATGAAGCTCCCCTGTCTGATAGCAGAGTCCTACTGTGGCAAAAGGCTCAAAAGTCAAGTAATTGAGTGGCAAAATGAGCAAACAAGGGAAGCAAAGCAAGCAGAGCAACGCAACTTTACACTCCTATTTTGGGGACAAAAAAAGATCAAAGCATGGAACAGGAGGAAGACAGTGAAGTCAGAACTCCTGCACCAAAAGCTTCCAAGAAAAATACAATCTGATTACAGGTCATAGAGGACCTTAAGAAGGATTTTGAAAATCAAATAAGAGAAGTGGAGGAAACATTGGGAAGAGAAATGAGAATTATGCAAGAAAATTATGAAATGATAGTCAACAGCCTGAATGAAGAAAATAACACCTTAAAAAATAGACTAACTTGGGGTGGCCAGGTAGCACAGCGAGAAAGAGCACCGGCTCCAGTGTCAGAATGACCTGGGTATCGAATCTGGGCTCAGAAACTTAGCATCCACCCAGAAACACCTAGCCATGTAACCTTGAGCAAGTTACTTAACCCCAATTGCTTAGGTGTGGCCAGGTTGCTCAGTGAGTAAGAGCACTGGCCACAGTGTCGGGATGACCTGGGGATCAAATCTGGGCTCTGATACTTAGCACCACACCCAGAAATAATTAGTTGTGTAACCTTGAGCAAGTTATTTAACCCAGATTGTTTAAAAAAAAAAACAGACTAACTCAAATGGCAAAAGAGGCTCAAAAAGGCAATGAGGAGAATTTTGCCTTAAAAAGCTGAATTTGGGTAGAAACACAACCTTCCCATGGCTCCGGCTTCCACCTTTCCCAATCCATGTAAAAAGGGGACTCTAAACAAACTTTGGAGCTGCAGAACCCACAAAATGACACAGAGAAGCTAACCTCCCGCTGAGGATAGCCCGGCAGGCTGGCAGGAATCGGCCAGTGCAGCGCTCTGGGAGCCGAGCCCAGTCCCACACAAAGGCTTTAGCCCCAGGGAAGGCCTAACTGGCACGAGCCAGAGGGACTCCAGATCAGCAGCAGCTGTGGTCGTTTCCAGATTTATCAACACATAGATGCGAAGGACAAAGTGAGAGGTCAGTACAATTTGGACTTTGGGACCCAGTAAGTGGGAGTGCGTGGCTTTTGCCCCTGGGGAGAGAAGCCACACAGGCAGCTTCAGCTCCTGGCTTGCAGAGTGTAGGGGGAGCAAGCACCAGTCTGAGGGGTAATCGCTCTTGTTTTAACATGCTTGGATCTGGATTGCAGTCTAGGGTGGAGGTTCTGCGGTGTGTGTCCAGCTTGCCAGAGTGTGTGGAGACCTCAGAGAGGGCACCCATCAAATACCTTTGGCAGCTGAGAAAACCCCAGCCTTTGGGACGAAAGCTCCCCTGTGTGGTGGCAGAGTCTTACTGTGGCAAAAATCCCAGGGGTTAAGTGACTGAGGGGCATCATGACCAGGCAATGGAAACAAAGCAGACAGGAGATTCCAACATTACACTCCTATTTTGGGGACAAAAAAGGAACAAAGCATGGGACAGGAGGAAGACAGTAAAGTCAGAACTCCTGCACCAAAAGCTTCAAAGGAAAATAAGAGCTGGTTACAGGCCATAGAGGACCATAAGAAGCAGATAAGAGAAGTGGAGGAATAACTGGGAAGAGAAATGAGAACAATGCAAGGAAATTATGAAATGAGAGACAACAGCCTGACTGAGGAAAATAATACTTTAAAAAACAGACTGACTCAAATGGCAAAAGAGGCTCAAAAAAGGCAATGAGGAGTCAAATGACTTAAAAAGCCAAATTTGCCAGATGGAAAAAGAATCTCAAAAGCTCACTGAGGAGAATCATTGCTTCAGAATTAAATTGGAGCAAAAGGAAGCTAATGACTATATGAGAAATCAAGATGCTGTTAAACAGAGCCAAACAAATGAAAGAATAGAAGGCAATGTGAAATATCTCATGGGAAAAACCACTGACCTGGAAAATAAATCCAGGAGAGATAATTTAAAAATTATTGGACTACATGAAAGCCATGACCAAAGTAATAACCTAGAAATCATCCTCCAGGAAGTTCTCAAAGAAAACTGCCCTGACGTTTTAGTACCAGAGGGCAAAATAGAGGTTGAAAGAATCCACCGATCACCTCCTGAAAAAGATCCCAAAAAGAAAACTCCTAGGAATATTATAGCCAGGTTCTGGAATTCCCAGATTAAGGAGAGAATATTACAAGCAACCAGGAAGAAACACTTTGAATATTGTGGAAACACCATCACGATAACCCAGGATCTGGCAGATTCTACACTGAGGGATCGAAGGGCTTGGAATAGGGTATTCCGGTGGTCAAAGGAGCTGGGATTAAAACCAAGAGTCATCTACCCAGCAAAACTGAGTATCATGTTTCAGGGGAAAATATGGTCATTCAGTTGAATAAAGGACTTTCAAGCATTCTTGCTGAAAAATCCAGAGTTGAATAGAAAATTTGTCATTCAGATACAAGAAGCAAGAGAAGCAGGAGAAGGTAAACAGGGAAAAGAAATCATAAGGAACTTATCAAAGTTGAACTATTATCATTCTTACATGGAAAAACAATAATTGTAACTTATGAAACTTTTCTCAGTAGTTGAAGGGATTAGGAATAGATAGATAGATAGATAGATAGATAGATAGATAGATAGATAGATAGATAGATAGATAGATAGAGATAGATAGATAGATAGATAGATAGATAGATAGATAGATAGATAGATAGATAGATAGATATGTGTGTGTCTATATATGAGGGTATATGGGCATATGAATACATATGTGAATGTGTGTATATATCTTTTCAGGTATACATAGAGGGCACAGGGCCAATTTAACAGGAAGGGATAATACTTAAAAGGTGAAATTAAGAGGTGAGAGGAACATAATAAGAAGAGATGGGGAGAGACAGATTGGGGTAAACTGTCTCATACAGAAGAGGCAAGGGGATATAGTTACAATGGAGGGGAAGAATAGGAAGGCAATAGGTAATGTTTCAACCTTATTCCCATTGAATTTGGCTTGAGGAGGGAATGAAATACACACTAAATAGGGTATCTCACCCTCCAGGAGAGTAGGGGGGAAGGGGATGAGAGGGGGGATGATGGAAGAGAGCGCAGGCTGGGGGGAAGGGAAGTTGGAAGCACCCACTTTTGAAAAGGGACAGGATCAAAGTAGAGAATAGAACAAGTGGGAGGTGGGATAGGAGGGAGCGAAATATAGTCTGTCTTTTACAATGTACCTACTATGTTATTGTTTTGCATTAGCCACACATGTACAACCTATACTGAACTGCTTATCTTCCCAGTAAGGGTGAGTGACAAGGAAGGAAGGGAATGAATCTGGAATTGAAAGTTTTAAAAACAAATATTCAAATATATATACATATGTGTATATATATAGTATATATATATATATATGTATGTATGTATGTGTATATATATATATACACCATTATTAATACCATCTTACATGTAATTGG
>NW_027185804.1:19054051-19079051 GCF_028583685.1 Petaurus breviceps papuanus
GTGGGTAGGGGAAAAATGGGGAGAAAATTTGTAACTCAAAATCTGGCAGAAATGAATAATGTAAATCATAAGTTAATAAAGCATTTAAAAAAATAAATATAAAAAGCTGAATTTTCCAGATGGAAAAAGAATCTCAAAAACTCACTGAAGGGAAAACTAACACCTTGGGGAGGGAGATAATCAGGGGAGATTTCATGGAGGAAGAGGAACCTGAGTTCCAAAGTATTTCAATACTTTGAAATAAAAGTATTCTAAGAGTTATGGATGTAGAGGTTGGCTCACTGGGCATGAGGGACAATGAATGAATTTACAAATGCATGAAGGTCAGATGGAATATGAAATTTGTATAAAAGGCAATAATCCAATTTGTCTAGAATATAGACTGTAATAAGAGGACCAATATAAAATCTGTTGTTGGCGGTGTTTAGTTGATAAATCATGTCTGATTCTTTGTGATGCCATTTGGAATTTTCTTTGCAAAGATCCTGAACTGGTCTATCCCTTGAACAGAAGGGAGCCTCAAATTCCATGCTAAGAAGTTTCTACATTATTTTAAAGAAAATAGGGTAACACTGAGAACCTTTGTGTTGGGGAGTGTTGTGTTCAGGTGACTCAATGGAAAATGATAGATTTGGCGTCAGCAAGATCTGAGTTCAAATCTGGCCTCAGACATTTACTAACTATGTGACCCTGGAAAAATCACTTAACCCTATTTGCCTCAGTTTCTACATATTTAAAAAGAGATGGATAAGGAAATGGAAAACCATTCCAATATCTTTGCCATGAAAATCCCAAATGGGGTCACAGAGATTTGGACATGACCGAAACAACTTAGGAACAACAAAATTTATATATGTAGTGTATATCATATATATGTATATATATACCTATATATACATACATATATACCTATATATACATACATATATACCTATATATACATACATATATACACACACATATATACATATACACATTACATAATCATATATAATAGAATGCTAATTTTATATGTGTGTGTATGTATGTGTGCATACACATGCATGAGTGCATGATTTGGTGGAGCCAATAAAGAGGGAAGTGATGGTGATGATGAGTTTTGTTTTGGCCTTGTTTGTTTTCAGAGGACTATGAAAAATCAAGATGGCAGCTAGATGGCTCATTGGATAGACAACCAGACCTGTAGGCAGGAAGACCTGAGTGCAAATCTGGCCTCATACTTGTACTAACTGTATGACTCTGTGCAAGTCAAGTAATATCTGTATGCCTTTATTCACTGGATGAGAAAAAAACCAATCACTCCATTATGTTTTCTAAGAAAACGCCAGGACAGTATGGTCCATAGAAGTAGGAGGAGTTGAACATGACTGAATAACTGAGTATGAAACATCCAGAGGCAGATGTCCAAATGGCAATTGACAATACATTACTATTATTAAGGAGAGAAATTAAAATGCTTATACAGATGTAGGAATCTTTTTCACGAGAGATAATAACATCTCTGTGAAAGAACATGTAATAAATAACTAGTACTTTTTACATCTTTATGGTTTGCAAAGCATTTTATGTGTGATCTCAGCTGATTCTCCCAACAATTCTCTGAGGTAGACACTATAATTATTCCCATTTTACAGATAAGGAAATGGAAGTTGAGAAGTAAAGCAAATTGTAGTTAAGAAATGTATTACATCCTATTTGAACCTAGGTCTTCCTGGATCAGAGGATAGTATCT
Source organism: Petaurus breviceps papuanus (assembly GCF_028583685.1). Classification (NCBI taxonomy): domain Eukaryota; kingdom Metazoa; phylum Chordata; class Mammalia; order Diprotodontia; family Petauridae; genus Petaurus; species Petaurus breviceps. The sequence goes on from NW_027185804.1 coordinate 19,055,784, forward strand.
CATCTAAATACTTTCAATTCTCCTCTCCATTGGTTATCATGTAAAGAGAGTGATCGAAACATGATCAGCTACCTGAATATGTCTCACAGTGCTACATCCATCTAGAATATGGAAGCAAATCCAGAAAACAGTATTTGTTTGTTTTGCTTTGTTTTTCTATTACTGTTTAACCTGAATTATTGTATCACTAAAACTTTTTCATTTCCACACCGGAAGAGAAGGGCAACCTGATATTTCAACAGCTCCCTAGATGACGAGGGGGCTTGCAAAAAAAAAAAAAAAAACAGTCCTCTGCTTCTGATAAATTTCTCTCTTAAAGTCAGAAAGCAAACTTTTCCCTTGTAATATGGTGACTTCATGCAACCAATTTATTTATCAGTGGCACTTTGCTGAGTGGATGCCCAGTATTGATTTCTTGAGAATATGGGGTCAAGAGCAACATAGATCAGGCAAGCATTGATGAGTTGTGATCTGCATCTTTGAAGGGGCTATCCACACTGGTGAACACCTACAGTCATTTGAGTATGGTGGGGTGAGGGACACCTAATTTTCCCATCATTCTCTGTCACTAAACATTTCTGTTCTCACTTCCATTATATTGTCCACTGATTTTTGCTCAACTTGTCTATACATTAGGGGTGGTAGACAGGAACCTTATTGCTAAATTTTTTTGTCAATGTTGTTTGTCCTTCATTCTTGAAGAGGACCATGAATTCAGGAAGGTGATGCCATGACTTGTCAGTGAATTGGATATAAGTGAGGCAGGGCTGTGAAAATTCACCAGCCTCACTTTATCCTCTGAAATCATCTGATTCCAGTAGCAAGATGTAGAACAAGAAAACTGTAGATGGACCCAGATATAACTACCAATAATATATTCTCAAGTTTGCAAAATACAATATCCACAACCTCACTGGAGGCTCACAATAATCTTGCGAATTAGACTATGGATAGTATAGTATCCATAATCATCCAATCAATCCTAATAATTCATGTTACAGGAATAAATTGAGAATCAAAGAGGTTGTTTTTTGATGATTGTCACAGAGGTAGTAAGTGCTGGGAGAGGAAGTTTGAAGCCAGTTTTTCTCAATTTCAAGTTTACCACTAGAGGAGCCGGGAAGAGGAAAGTCAGTAAGCATGTATACTATATGCCAGGCACCGGGTCACAAATAGTACCTCATTTGATCTTCAGAATAACACTGAATGGTAGGTGCTATTATTATCCCCAATTTGCATTTGAAAAAACTGAAGCAAACAGAGCTTAAATGACTTTCCTAGGATCACACAACCAGAAACTGTATTTGAATTCAGGTCTTCCTGTCTCTAAATCCATTGTTCTACCCACTGAACTACAACACTGCTTCTCAGTAAAGGTAATTCTAGGAAAATCATGGTACATTCATGTTATCCTTCCTATTAGCTCCTTCTATTTTTATTTAAGGCTTCTTAATCACTTCATTTAAAGATCCCTCAATCCACCTGTCAATGGCAATGATTATAGACTATGAATCAATTCTGACCTTTGAAGTAGTAAGCCTGGAAATGAAAATTTGGAAGGAGAAAATAAAAGGAACTGGTGAAATTGAAATATCAAACTAGTTTAGCAGTTCTCTTTTCTTTTCTTTTTTTTTGGGGGGGTAGGTAGTAATTACCACCTACAACTAATTCCATAGTGGTAGGAAACTGCCACTGTGGAAACTTCCATTAACTTGCAGATCAATTCATATAAGATCATCTCTTTAGAGCAAGAAGGAGTCATCTAGTCTAACTCTTTTTACAGATGATGAAACTGAGGAAAGTTAAGTTACCCAAATTCATATAGCTTATAAGTGACAGAAGCAAGATTGGAACCCAGTGTACTTTTACCTATACCATGAACTCTTAAAGGGTGAGATAGGGGTGGGGAGGCGACTGAGAGGCTAAGTGACTAGCCTGTAGTCACATACCTAGTATGTTTCTGAGGTGGGACATAAACCTATATTTCCATGATTTCCTACTCAATCAGTCAATAAGCCTTTATTATTTTGATTCTTCAATCATGTCTGACTCTTTCTGACCCCATTTCGGATTTTCTTAGCAAAGATACCAAAGTAGTTTGCCATTTCCTTCTCCAACTCATTTTTATAGATAAGAAGATGGGCAAATAGGGTTAAGTGATTTGCCCACTGTCATACAGCTAGTAAGTATCTAGGGCCAGATTTCAGTCTTCCTGACTTCAGAATGGATGCTCTATTCACTGCACCATGTAGAAGCCCTTAAGACTTTATTACGTACAAACTATGTGTCAGGTATTGTGTTAAGCACTGAGGATACAAAAAGGACCAAAAATAAAAACAATTCCTACTCTCTAGGAGCTCACAATTTATCTCTAACCATTATGCCACAGTGCCTCTATTGACATCATAGGACCATAATATCTCAGAATCATAAATATAGAGTTAAAAGGGAACTCCGAGGCCATCTATTCCAACTCCTATATTTTCCAGATAAAGAAACAAAGGCCCACAGAAATTAAATGACTTGCTCAAGATCAGAGAGATAGTAAACTTTGGTAGCAAGATTTTCACCCATTTCCACTGACTCCTGAGCCAGTTCTTCCCATTCTGTCATATTACCATCATGACCTCCTCCATTTGTTGGTGGAGGATTAGAGAGTGCGGGATAAGAATTATCAGTAGAATATACTTTAGTCAATGACGATTCAAAACTGAAATAAAATGGATTGGGAGAATAAATATGGAATCATAGATTGCCCAGCTTTCAAATCATTTGGAAGATACTGCCTAGGTATTTCAGAACTGATGGATTGTCTTGGATCATTGTAGACATAATTTCAGTTCTTTCTTCATTTCCAGGTGGAAAATGATCTTAATCTACTGCTCCATTCCAGATATGCTTTTGACCATGAGACTGATGTGCACAATGTTTAACTCTCCTCATGGGGACTATTTCCTGCTCTACATATATGGACAACCAAATGAAATTGGTCATGGGTTGTCTTTGTAGATCTTTTTCCAATAGCAAATTTTATTTTTTTGCATAGCTATAAGATGGAATTGACAGTCAGAGAACAGACAACCATGAAATGCACACTGTTTACAATCCCACCTTTGTACTGCAACTCAACAAGAAATTCAATTACACTGAAAAAAAAAGTTTCTTTTTTTTCTAAATTATTTTTTAAATGAAAATTTGTTGCTCTCTTCCTCTTACCTCACCAATGGAAAACAAAAACAATGTATTATGGGGTGGCTAGGTGGTGCAGTGAATAGAACACCGGCCCTGGAGTCAGGAGGACCTGTGATTGGATCCTGCCTCAGACACTTAATACACCTACACACACACACACACACACACACACACACACTAGCCATGAGATGTTGGGCAAGTCACTTAACCCCAATTGCCCTCCAAAAAGCAAAACAAACAAAAAAAAATTCTGTTTGGGGTGGCTAGGTGGTACAGTGAATAGAGCACTTGCCCTGGAGTCAGGAGGACCTGAGTTCAAATCCAACTTCAGACAACACTTAACTAGCTGTGTGATCTTGGGCAAGTCAGTTAACCCCAATTGACCTCCAAAAAGCAAAACAAATAAAAATGTGTTATATGTGTATGTGTGTGTGTGTCTCATTGTTCAGTATGTTCAGTTCTGGAAATGAAACTTTTGGAAGGGTATTGATAACAGGAAGGTATTTATTGGAGTGTAACTATGTAAATGATCTAGAGAAGTTACTAAAGGATGCATGACAAAAAACCAGAAAGATATTTAACTCAGAGAAAACAAAACTAAGAGGAAACATGGTAATTCACTTCAAGTATTTGAGAAACAAATGCTACATTGACTTTGAAAAATCTTTTAAGGAAAATAGAAAACAGTGTAGCAGACAAGGCATATCCAAATATCTCCCACTGTATACCAGAATAATTCTAAATGGATATGTGACAGACATGAGGGGTAATATCATAAACAAATTAGAGGAATAAGGAAGGAATTATCTGTTAAATCTATTAGTAATGGAAGAGATTATTACTAAAAAAACATATATAGGATCATAAAGATGAAATGGACAATTTTGTTTATCTTAATTAAAACAAAAGCGTTTGCACAAACAAAACTAATGCAACCAAAATTAGAAGGGAAGCAGGTAATTGGGGAGATAAAAATTGTCAATGAGTACTCTACTCTTGATAAAGGTCTTTTTTCTAAGTTTCCTTTTCATAATTCTGTTAGCTAAGGGGATGACCCCACAGATTTCTAAAAGAATATGGTAATTAATGGTGTTTAGTTACATAATATTTCCTCATTTTAAAGCAATTAATATGTTTAGTAATACCTCTTGCCATTTTTTTTCCTCATTGAAGGCATACTTTATGCAGAACCTGGGCTTCAGACCAAACACATTTATAATATGCAACAATATGCTATCACTTTGGAATAGAGACTGTTTTTCTTGGAAACAGTTGAAGTACAAATAATACGAAGCACAACAGAGCTGAGCAAGAAGCATGAATCCAATTAGCTCAGGCTGGGTAATAGAACAGCCTGTTCACACAAAAATGAGTTTAAGTTTTCATTCACACTTACTAATTAAACAAATAGCATCAGAGTTACTTTTACAAGGGGTGGAGAGGGTAATTCTTTTTTAAGTTGGGAATAATGGGAGTAGACTATGGAATTCTATAGACAATTAGAAATATGTTCTTAATTAGCTAATCAATCAACCAGGGTTTATTTAGCACCTACTATATACCAGGCAGTGTATTAGATTCTGTGATACAAGTACAAAGAATGAAACAATCCCTTCAACAAAAAGTCTGATATTCTAATAGAGAAGTACAGGTAGAATAATGGGCACAGATTTAACTCTGCAGCAGAAGAAATGTCTGAGACATGAGCAGAGAGATGGGAACATAAAAAAAGAGTTGTATCATGAAAATCAAAGGAGCAATGTTTAAAAAAACTAGCACTTGTGGAGCAGTGGAAAGGGTACTGAATCTGGAGACAATGACATTTGATTCAAAACCTACCTGTTTTCATAATCTTGGTCAGTTAGTTTTGCTTTGGCTCAGTTTCTCTGTCTGCCCAGGTGTTGAATGGATAGAATTTGGTTACCAAATTAATGTGTGAGGTGAGAAAGGGGAAATAGGTGCCTGGGAGAATGCTGGTGTCCTCAACAGAAATAGGAAAATTGAGAAAAGAAGGAAGACATGCTGCCAAAACTTCCCGAACATTTTCTACCACATGAAAAACTTTTTTTCCCCTTAGACTATGTGCTTTTCACGAGGAGGAACCACATCTTATTCATTCTGCTGTAAGGATGTGTGTGTCTGTGTGTGAACTCATTAAATAAATCAAATGAACATTCTCCATTTAAAGTAAATGGTAAGATGCTATGCTTGATATATTTATCAGGTAAAAAAATTGTCAATTTTTAAATAGATATGGAGGTTTTCTTAGGTATAGCAGAAAAGGAGTTCATATACATTGAGGAATTTGATCATATTCACTGGGGTCTATGTAAAATGAGCAAATTGAGTGGAATCAAACATTTGAGCATCTGGTGCTGGAAAAAACAGGGAGTCAACTCTGAGAATGAAACAAATCATGGAGGAAAGGAAGAGAATCTTGGCATTTGGCCTCAATCTCCTCTACCCATCTGACCAAGATTCTTCATTAATTTTGGAGTGCCAGAGATATATTATCATTGGTGTTCTCAGAATGCCCCTGCTCCTACAGTGCTTGACAATGGCTTCAAGGTTCTACCAGGAGCCCAGTAGACTCACTGCACCACACATAAGGGGAATATTTAAGGACTCCAGAAAAAGGATTTACAGGAGCTATGAGGTACCTTTGTAGCATGTGCTATCCAAGCTTTAGGTTAATTTTCTCTGGATTCTGCTTTCATTTGAAGGAGAATGACTTTTGGGGAACTGGATTATAGTAACTCAGACAAAGCTAGTAGTCTGAAATCTTTACTCCATTAATCTTTCCAATTTGATTTCATGTCACTGTTCTTCACTTACTCTACATTCAAAACAAATCTCCCCATTTTTTATTCTCTGAAGTCAGAATTTAGAAAGTTTCCTTGCTTTGCTGTATCACTTTCTTTTCCTTGAAAGCACTACCTGATTCTTTCTTTGGTTTCATCATCCTCTACTATGTTACATCTACCTTATACCATATCTATCTGTACATAATGTAACTCCCGTCTAGTTTGTGAATTCCTTGATGATGGGAGCTGAAATTTTCCATCTTGCATCCCAATAATTTAGCATGATGTCTTCTAAATACGTTTGCTGAGTCATTTTTTAATCATGTCCAACTCTTTGTGACCCCATATGAGGTTTTATTGGCAGAGATATTGAAGTGCTTTGCTATCTCCTTCTGCAGTTCATTTTACAAATGGGAGAGTGAGGCTAACAGACTTGTCCAGGGTCATATAGCTAGTAAGTAAGTGTCTAAGACCAGATTTGAATTCATTAAGAGGAGTCTTCCTGACTCCAGGCCTGGAGCTCTATATACTGTGCCATCTAGCTACCTAGGTAAGCATAGGTGCTTAATAGTTAGACTTTTTCCAATTATCCAATTATTATTATATTATTATAAATATATAATATTATTATAAATTATTAAATTAATATTTATTTTGCAAAAGAGATATTAAATTTAAAAGGAAGAAATGTTAAGTCTTATACATAGGTTCAAAAAATCAGCCCCAAATATATAAGGTGTAGCATGACTATACAGGATTTCATTTGAATAAGATCTAGGTATTTTCAAAGACTACCACCTCAATCTGAGTCTGTGCAAAATTCTTAGTATAACACCTTGGGGAATAGACTCTTCTAAAAGCTGATTAAGTCTGTCTGGCTAGTTTATTTCAAGTGATCTTCATGACGAGAATCATATTGGTAGGGGCTTATGAGCTATGACATTAACTAGGGAATCCCCAACCCCTCCGAGTTGTGCCCTAAAGTCATGAGAGGAGTTTGTAGGCTAGCTTACTCTAGGAAACTTACTAGTAAGAGTGAGTGGGAGTTGGGACAAGAAGTTCGAAATTATAGAAGGGCTACATTTTGTCATCCCGTCCTCAGTCACACCACATAGCACTAGGTTGTGTACACAATAGGCACTCTTGATACCCATTAGATCATTGAATTCTGAGACCTATCATATCAGGCATCTTCATAATATCTCATTGAAGGAATATATTATATTATCCCCATTTCACATAGGGTTAGGTCTTGGGTTGAGTTATATAGAAAGAAAGTTAAGAAACTTATTGAAATTTATAGCAAACAAGAGGAAAGCCTGGGTTCACATCTAGCTTACATTCCTCACTACGGAATATGACTTCCACCAAGTGAATTAGCTTGTAGGGTTTTTCTTTTTAGTCACATTTTAACCTAGTTGTTTTGTTTTCCCTTGAATCAAGGGTTCTTTTTGGTGAAAATAGGGTAAAGTTTTTATTTTTTGGTTTTGTTCTTGTTTAAGCAATTGGGGTTAAGTAACTTGCTCAAGGTTACATGGCCAGTTATTTCTGAGTTTGGTGCTAAGTATCTGAGCCCGGATTCGATCCCCATGTCATCCCGACACTTGGGGCAGTGCTCTTACTCGCTGAGCCACCTCGCTGCCCCTAAGCAATTGGGGTTAAGTAACTTTCTCAAGGTTACACGGCCAGTTATTTCTGGTTTTGGTGCTAAGTATCTGAGCCCAGATTTGATCCCCAGGTCATCCCGACACTGGGACTGGTGCTCTTACTCACTGAGCCACCTGGTCACCCCTAAAAGTAAAGTTTTTAAATTGTATGCTCAGACCTTATTTTTCCACATCCAATGTTGATTTCCATAGAAACCAAGACCAACATTGAAATTGGCTTCACTTCCTTACGGCCAGTTCTGCTATTTCCATGGAAACAGATTTCATTAGGCAAAATGTAAGATAATCATATTTGAATGCTTATGTGGATGGAAGACTGAGCCTGCAGAGGCTCCCCTAAGTCCATAAAGAGGTCGTAATCTCACCTGTCTATAACCTGCAAAAACGCACTGCCTAGGGTTTAAAGCGCTCTCAACTTAGTGGAGAGACATGATACTCAGGAGAAAGAGCAGCAGGTCAAGTGAAAATTGTCCCCAAACATTCTATTTGAAAATAAATAAGTTGGAAAGATGGATTTAATCTTTTCCTGGGGAATATTCTTACAAATTCATCTAGCATATAAGTTACTCCTAAGCAATAAAAAAGGTTCCTTGGTGGGTCCATTAATGTTTCAGACAATTCAGTTCCATGTATCAGTAGTTGACTTTGTAATAGCCTCCTATTTGCCCTTTCTGGTTCTGGTCTTTCCTTTTCCAGGCTATGCCCTGCTTAAGTGGCAAAATCATCTTCCTAAGAAATGGGTCTGAGCAATTGGCACCTCTGATTAAAGAATTTTGTCAATGCTTGCTGACTTTAGGATAAAATAGAAACTACTCGGCTTGGCATCTAAATCCCTTTAAAATCTGGTTTCAGCCTAACTTTTCATTCCATATTCAGCCAAATCAGTTCATTTGCTGTTTATGGTATACAGAAATTCATCTCCTATTTCCTTGTCTTTGCATAAACTGCCCCAAATGCCTCATATGCACTGTCTCTTCAACTCTACCTCTAGTAATACTGAATTTCCACCAAGGCTCACTGCAGGGGATACATCTTACAAATAACATTTCATGTCCTTCCACTACCACCACCTTATGGCAGTGATCTCTACCACTCTAAAAAAGGATACATTTGTTTTGAGAAGGTATAACTAGTAGTAATATATGGAAAATCCAGAAAAGAAACATTTATTTTTTTTATTTTTTTTTGCTTTTTGGAGGGCAATTGGGGTTAAGTAACTTGCCCAAGGTTACACGACCAGTTTGTGTGTGTGTCTGTGTGTGTGTGTGCGTGTGTGTGTGTGTTAAGTGTCTGAGGCTGGAACTGAACTCAGGTCTTCCTGACTCCAGGGCCAGGGCTTTCCTCACCACCTAGCTGCCCCCAAAAAGAAAAAAATTAATTTTGTGATGAAATATTTCTTAATATTTAAACACTTGAAAACAATATGCTAGTTGGAGAAGTAAGGGCCTCCCTTCCCTAGTGGTCTTCAAGCAAAGACTGGATGAACACTTATAAGCAGGAATAGTTGGTCTGATATAGAAAAAACTGGATTGTTACAAAAGAAAAATGCCCTTTTGGCTATGATTCTGTGAAATGTAACCTTTGGGCAGTCATTTAGAGAATAGATGGGAGAAAAAAGGATCAGAGGTATGTTATCCAGTTAGAAGGGAAAGAGTATTAGAATATCCCAAGTGACTTAATGTCACCAAGTACAAATGTGAATGCAGTGCATACCCTTTGATCCAGAATACCACTACTAGGTCTATATCCCAAAGAAATCATAAAAATGGATAAAGGACTTATATGTACAAAAATATCTATAGCAGTTCTTTTTGTGGTGGGAAAAAATGGAAATTGAGGAGATGACCATCAATTAGGAAACAAATAGTTGTGGTATATGAATAAAATAATAGTCCATATATGCACTATTGTTCCATAAAAAATGATAAACAGGAAGATTTCAGCAAAAACCTGGAAAGACTTACATGAACTGATGCTGAGTGAAATGAGCAGAACTAGGAGAATATTGCACACAGTAACAGGAACATTGTGTGATGATCACCTATGCCTTAGCTCTTCTCATCATTCTCATCTTCTCATCAACAATGCAATGATCTAAGACAATTTCAAAAGATCCATGATGTAAGATACTATCCACATCCAGAGAAAGAGCTATGGAATCTGAATGCAGATCAAAGCATAGTTCCTTCACTTTCTTTTTTTTCCTCTCTCTTGCATGTTTATTTTCCATTTTTTTCTGATTCTTCTTTCACAACATGATAATGTGGATATATGTTCAATATGATTGTACATGTATAACCTCAATCAGATTGTATGCTGGATTGAGGAGGAGAAGAAGAGAAAAAATTTAGAACTTACAATCTTATAAAAGGTGAATGGAAAAATGAATGGTGAAAACCAAAAATAAATAAATACATACATATATACATACATACATACAAAAAAAAAAAGAAATGACAGGGGTCAGAGCCAAGATGGAGGAGTAAAAGCAGGAATTTGCTTGGACTCCCACTCCAACCACCTCCAATAACTATAAAAAAAATTACTCTAAACAAATTCTAGAGCTACAGAACCCACAAAGTGACAAAGAGTAATAAATCTCCCACTGAAGGCAGCCTGGCAGGTAGACAGAAAGGATCTATCACACCAAGCTGAGAGTGGATCACAGTCTTACATGAGGAGCACTGGCCCAGACTCAAGGACCGGCCTGGAGCAGATTTTAAGAGAGTGAATCACCAGCAATTGTGGTGTTTTCTAAACTTTTCAACCCATAAACACCAAAGAGAAAGTAAAAGGTCAGTAGGGAACTCTATTGGAACTGGGTGAGAGAAGAACTCAGTCCTAGCTCCTGGGGCAGCAGAGGTGACAGTGGCAGCTGTAGCTACTGCCATGAGGTTACCTGCAAAATTTGTGGCCTATAGATTATTGGGGAAACAAGAGACCATGCAGAGGTCAATGGCTCTTGGTTTGACCATCTTGAATCTGGGTCACACTCTTGGGTGATGGTCCTGGGGTAAGGAGTGCCAGAACTTGTGGAGGCTGTAGAAAGGGCAACCTCCTCATAGTTCTTACAAAATCAGTGCAAAACCCCAGAAATTTGGGACACAGCTCTCTCCACTCTGGAAACAGAGTTCTACCATGGCAAAGAGCTCAAAAGTCAAATAATTGACTGGCAAGATCAGCAAACAAAGGAAGTGCAATCAGACCATAAAATTTTGGGGGGTGGATAAAGAGGATCAAAATATGGAACAAGAAGAAGACAACAAAGTCAAAACTCCTGCATCAAAACAATAATATGAATTGGTCACAGGTCATGGAGGAGCTCAAGAAGGATTTTGAAAATCAAGTAAGAGAAGTAGAGGAAAGATTAGGAAAAGAAATGAGAATCATGCAAGAAAATAGTGCAAAGAGAGTCAACAGCCTGCTATAGGAGAACCAAAAACAAAATACTGAAGAAAATAGCACCTTAAAAAATAGACTAACTCAAATGGGAAAAGAAGCCCAAAAAGCCAATAAGGAGAAGAATGCCTAAAAAAGCCCAATTGCCCAAATGGAAAAAGGAATTTCAAAAATTCACTGAAGAGAATAATTCCTTCAAAATTAGATTGGAACAAATGGAAGCTAAGGACTTTATGAGAAATCAATATACTAAGGGCAAAATAGAAACTGAAAGTATTCACTGATCACCTCTTCAAAAAGATCCCCAAAAGAAAACTCCTAGGGATATTATAGCCAAATTCCAGAATTCCCAGATTAAGGAGAAAATATTATAAATAGTCTGGAAGAAACAATTTGAGTATTGTGGAAAGACAATCAGGATAACAAAATATCTAGCAACTTCTACATTAAAGGATCACAGGACTTGGAATATGATTTTCTGGAGGTCAAAAGAGCTAGGATTAAAACCAAGAATCACCTACCTAGCAAAACTTAATATAATACTTCAAGGGACAATATGGACATTCAAAGAAATAGAAGACTTTCAAGCATTCTTGATGGAAAGACCAGAGCTGAACAGAAAATTTGACTTTTAAATACAAAAAGCAAGAGAAACATGAGAAGGTAAATAGGAAAAAGAAATCATAAGGTATTTATTGAAGTTGAACTATATACATTCCTACATGGAAAAATGATAATTGTAACTCATGAGACTTTTCTCAGTATGAGGATGGTTAATATATATTTGTGTGTATATACATACATATATAAGTAGGTATATATAGGATGTATGTGTATGTACATGTATACATAGATAGTGGACACAGGATGAGTGGAATATGAAGGGATGATATAAAAATTAAGAGGTTAAAGAGGAATATATTGGGAGAAGGAGAAAGGGAAAATTATCTCACATCAAAGAGGCAAGAGAAAACTGTTCCAATGGAGGGGAAGAGAAGGAATGTGAAAGGGAATGAATCAACCTTACTCTCATTGAATTTTGCTTAAGGAGGGAATAACATACACACTCAACTGGGTATTTTACTCTACACAAAGGAGGGGAGAAGGCATAAGAAGGGGTTGATAGAAGGGAGGGCAGATTGGGGAAGAGAGTAGTTATAAACAAACGCTTTTGAAAAGGGACAGGATCAAAGGAGAAAATAGAATAAGTGGGAGGCAGGATAGGATGGAGGGAAATATAGTCTTTCACAATATATCTATTATGGAAATGTTTTGCATAACAACACATGTACAACCTATATTAAATTGCTTGTCTTCCCAGTGGTGTGGGTAAGAAGAGAAGGGAAAGAATCTGGAAATCAAAGCTTTAAAAACAAATGTTAAAAAAAGTGTTTTTTTATATGCAACCAGGAAATAAGATATATAGGCACTGGGGTATAGCAATCCATCTTGTCCTACAAGAAAGTTTCGGGGGTTTGGAGGAGGATATAGGAGAGAACAGATTGGGGGAAGGTTTATTCAGTAAGCTTGCTATCTTGGGGTGGGGATTTAGGGGAGTGATGGGGAGAAAATTTGTAACTCGAAATCCTGTGGAACTTACTGTTGAAAACTAAACAAAAGAAATAAAAGAAATGAGAAAGGGACTGATTCAAGAGCTCTGACCAGTTGTAAAATGGACAGAATTTGATTTAGAAAAATTAGTTGTAGGAGGTTAAAGGTGTGAAGAGGGAACCTGGAAGTTCATTGACATCCTTAACAAAACTGAGGAAGTTGAAGAAAAGGAAAGTCTTTCAAGAACTCTGTGAATATTTTCTGCTAGATGGTCAGATCTTCTACTACCAGACGTGCTTCTTAAGGGGAGGGTTGTTATTCATCTTTGCATAAGGATAGGTGTTAATTGAGTAAATCAAATAAATTGATTCAGAGCCCTCATATCCTAAACTCTTTAGAAGACCAAACAAGAATCCTTTGAGGTCATCCTGTTCAACTTCTTCATTTTACAGGTGAGGTAACAGAACAACAGAGAAGATAAGTGATGTTCAAGATACTGTATGTCAAAAAGAGCAGAGGCAGGTTCTGAACCCAGTTGGAGTTCTAAATCCATTTCCATGGTATCATTCTGTCCAGTCATTCTCATTTAATCTCACAAAACTTTGTCGGCTCTTATATATTTATCCTATTCTGATTTATGTTAAATTTATCCACATACATATCTTCCTCCACTCAAGTCCTACTCATCCACTTAAAACTCATCTCCAGAAGGCTAGTCCAAAAATGATCATTTGAAAGAAAAAAAACTCTAACAATTCACCAAAGGATTTTATTAAGATATGGAGACACTACTGCCCTGTTCTGTGGATGTGAGATGTGATGATCAGAGTTTTACATACACAGTTCTTCAGATGTATAGCTAGGACAGAGTACAGAGTTACTATTTCCTCCTTCTTGTAGGAGCTAAAGACCACTTAATGAGGTTCAAGATAGCCTCGGCTTTTTTGGGGCAGCTACATCACAATGATGACTCACACCCATACTGATTAAATGATATCTCATTATAGTATAAGTTTGCACATTCTTTATTATACCTAGTATACTGAAAGCGGTTGGAAGCTTAGAAATATAAATTGCTTATTTTACTTATCTTCTCCAGCACTGAACATCACTCACTGCACATAGTAGGTTAATTGACTCATCACCTTAGCTAGAGACACATAGCAGGGACTTAAAGATTTTAACCCTAGTCTTGATTCAGGAAAAAAGAGGAAAGAAGGAAAAGTCAGGGTCATGTTAAGCTTCAAAGAAGGACAGTGACTTGACATTTGATAATACTTTGCCTTGAAGAGACAGAAGCCATTAGAGCTCACACGTGAAAACAAGGAATAGAACACATTTTCAGAGTATTGAGTGTCTAAGAGGAAGGCAACTAGAATGTTAAAGGCCTTTAGTGTATTAATATAGAAAAGAATTGAAGGAACTGGGGGTGTCTATCCTGAAGAAGAGAAAACTCATGGGGTTGGGATGATGATTATCAAAAAAATTTAAGGGAAAAAGGATGAGCCTTGTTTTGCTTGACCCCATTGGGTAGAATTCAAAGTCATGAATGGATAAAGGTAAAGGAGTGAATTTAGATATATTGGTGAAAATACCTTAATAATTAAAGCTGTCCAAAAGTAAAATATTTTTTTTCTCAGAAGAAGGCATTCCCCTTCCCTTATTAGAGATTTGCCTGTTTGTTTTGGGCAAATGTAGGATAATCGCTTCTTAGGTGTAATAAGACAGAGTGAAATCTTGTCCAGATACGGGGTCAATTAGATAAATACTGAGTTACCTTTCAACTCTGAAATTCTGTGAATTATTACACTATTAGTTTATTTCTTCTGTTTATTTTGTTTAGCCTTGACTACCTTTAATCGTTGGTTTGTTTCATTGAAAATAAGTAGAATCAAAAGTTTAGACCTTAGAGATAATGAATTTGAGCATCCCCTTCATTTCCAGTTGTGTAACTAGAGGTCCAGGGGTGATTCAATGATTTGTCAAAATTGCATAGTTAGTAAGAGAGCTGACATTTGAACCTGGGTCACCAGATTACAAATCCAGCCCTCTTTAGACTGCATTTCTGCAAATTGATCCTGCCTCCTTTTCAGAGGCTCTGATCCTGCCCCCTCCACCAACATTATGGTTCAGTTCTTGACCATCCCTTGATTCCCTCCTAATAGATGCTCACCACCTGACTCTTCTAACACTTGTTTGATATGCTTCATTATGTCCATATTCCTCCTCATCTACATGTAAGAGATAGCTGGTCTCCAAAGTTTCACTCAACCTGCCCCTGTAGTTTGGACACAACAATAGCTAATATATGGATTTACGTTTTGAAAAGCACTTTTTCTTGTTTGGTCCCCACAATAACCTTGTGAAGTGGGTATTGTTATTATTATTATCTTCAGTTTATAAATGAGGAAATTGATGCTGAAGAAGATTACATGACTTGCCCTCGGTCACACAGCTAGTATCTGTGATAGATTTCAAAATCAGATCTCCATGACCTGAAATCCAATGCTGATACAGCAACATTTAACTTCATAGAAAGCATTCTTCAGTGGGACAATGTTTATTGGGAGGTAGGATAGGGGGTTTAGCATCCAGTGAATAATACAAAGGCAATGTATGCTCTTCAGGAAAAGATGACTATCCAAAGCCACAAAGAATTTTAGAAAGAAGAAAAGTGGACACTGAGGACAAGCTCTCTGGGTGCCACATAGCATCTACTACAGGTTGAATTTACTAACTGAATAGAATTTGCTAATTAAATCAGTTGAATTTACTCAATAAGGGTCTGGTATGGTTTAAAAAATTGTTCCTTGGCCATTTGGCTACAACTTGCTAAACACAATGGGAAAAATACTGGAAAAAAATTCTAACTATAAGAACTATGAGTTCTATTGTTTTAGGTAAAAAAAGAAAGAAGTGGGTTTCCATGGCCTACATCTCTTAAATGTGCTATTGCTGAGCATTGAAAATAGAAATAATACTGTAGAAATATTATATACTACATTAAATGAGCTAGGGCATCTCTCCTCCCTGTGTTTCGGGCCCAATAACTACTGTGTACCTCAGAATTCATCCTTCATCAAAAATTGTTTTTTCTCTTAGAGAGCTTTTCATCATCTGATATCTCAGTTCCCTGGTGGGTCAAGTATATTAATTTAACTGGGCATGATGGTCCCACACAGAATACAAAAATATTCAGTCCAACCAGAACCACAAATCTTCAGTTGAAGTCTGGGTTTTAAAATGAATGATAGAGAGTATGGTTGTCTCCTAAAACATATCAGATAACTGCCCACAGTTTCCTTTTCTTCCATCTCCCTTCCTCTGATCTACAAAGAAGGCAAGGTCTCCAATTCTTCAAGCATTGTTTGGAAGTCAAATTCAAAATCATCTCATCTTTAACAAAATCTGAGAGGAAGAAAAAAGCTTAAAAGTCATCAGCTACTGCAGAAACACAAGCCTCTTCTCTGTCCCCAAGATCAATCTCCAGAGTAGTGAATTACAGATAACATGGAAACAAAAGAAAAGGCTTCTAAATTTTTAGGACTAGAGAGTTGGAGTGCACTCCTTATTTTCTCCAATGGTCAATTTACATTCACTCTTCACATGACAGTGCATCGTGTCCTGTAGTAGTCTGAGGAAGGACTATGGCTGCTCAGTGATCAAGGGAGGCCTGATGGTCCCTCTGACAAATAGTATTCAGTCCTTTAGCTTTCAGGGGTCTAGAATCTTTTGGATGAGCTTTTATAACAGGACTCAGATCTTGGTAGAACTGGCTCATGTTTTCCAAATTCAAGTGAGTCTGATTTGTATAAGAATGCTTCTTTAATTAGGCTGCCCCACATTGACAGAGGATGGCTAGACCCTTATACATAGGAATTGCTTACTTGGATGATGTCAGTGGGGGCTGGGCTGAAATGAAGAGAGAGAGGTGTCTGGTGAATGTTGCTATTCTCAGATTTCTTGGGCTCAACTTCCAGTTGGCCAACAGTTGTCATTTATGATGTCAAGAAAAATGGGCCCTATTCTCCCATTGCTGGTTGATCTTTATGCAAGCCTCCTCATACCCCAGAACTAGGAAAGGAGGAAGGGAACAAACATTTACATAATGTCTGCAATGTGCCGAGCTCCATGTTAAGCACTCTTATTGATCTGATTAAAAGTGCAAAAGTGTCTAAGGCAGGTTGAATCTTTGCTACAGTGAGGTTACACAGCTACTACAGTCTGGTGTTCTTGGGAGTTTTTCTTCTACGTGGGCCAATCAACCCAGTTAGTTTGTCTCCTATTTCAGGAAGAAAATCAGGTTGGTATTTCATGTGTAAATCCCAAAGTACATTTCTCATTATCAGACTTTCTCAAGGTCTGGACATGTACTTTATAATTTGGGGAATAGATATGTGATGAGTTCATGCCTCTAGACCTGTGAAAACTGTATCCCTGATAGAATCTTTTTAGAACACTCTCTTGTCTCTAAAATATCTGGGAGGTAAAGCTTAGGAGACTGGAACCAGATTTATGTTATTTTTCTTATCACATACTATTAATGCTTTGATAAAGAAAGATAGAAATCCTGGGCATATCCCAAGGAGAGAGAGAGAAAGAGACAGACACAGACAGACAGAGACAGACAGACATAGAGACATAGAGACACAGAGACACAGAGACACAGAGACAGAGATGAAATATAAGTAGAAAGTGGGAGGGAGAGGAAACAGAGACAGAGAAAGAGACAAAGACAGAAGCATTTTGCTTTGTTTTGTTTTAAATTAAATTTTATGTTTATTTATAGTTTGCATCATTCATTTCCAAAAGATTTTGAGTTACAATTTTTTTCACCATCTTTCCCCCACCCAACACCCTAAAACAGTGATCTCACTATATACCCCTCCCCCAATCTGCTTTATCCTATATCCTCCCCCATTCCCCCTCCAACTTTCCAGTAGGGCAAGATGGATCTCCATCTCCCAGTGCCTGTAAATCTGCTTTCCCAGTTGCATGTAAATAATAACAACATATTTTTAAACATTTGATTTTAAAACTTGGAATTCCAGATTCTTTCCCTTCCTACTTCATCACACACCCTTACTGGGAAGATAAGCAATTCAATACAGGTTGTACATGTGTAGCTTCGCAAAACATTTCCATAGTGGCTATATTGTGAAAGACTATGTTTCCCTCCATCCTATCCTACCACCCCTTATTCTAGTCTCTACTTTGACCCTGTCCCTTTTCAAAAGTGTATGCTTCTAACTACCCTCCACCCGAACCTGCCTTCCCCTCCATCATCCCCCCTCTCATTCCATTCCCCCTTACTCTCCTGTAGAGCAAGATACCCTATTTAGTATGTATGTCATTCCCTCCCTAATCTAAATTCAATGAGAATAAGGTTGACCAATTCCCTTTTACCTTCTTTTTCTTCCCCTCCTTTGTAACAGTTTTTCCCTTGCCTCTTCTAATATGAGATAATTTACTCCATTCAGTCTCCCCCATTTCCTGTCATTATATTCTTCTCTCACCTCTCAATTTCACATTTTGAGTATCATCCCTTCCTATTCAATTGATCCTGTGCCCTCTGTCTACGTACACCTGTACACATATATACACACACTCACATGTGTATTCATACACCCATATACCCTCCTATATAGACATATATGTATGTATATATGTATACACACACACACATATAGATATATATATATATATACACATACACTTATATTCCCTTTACCTATCCTCATACTGAGAAAAGTTTCATAAGTTACATTTATTGTTTTTCCATGTAGGAGTGTCAATAGTTCAACTTTAATAAGTTCCTTATGATTTTTCCCCTGTTTACCTTCTCATGCTTGTCTTGCCTCTTGTATCTGAATGTCAAAATTTTCTATTCAACTCTGTTTTTTTTATCAAGAAATCTTGAAAGTCCTCTATTTCATTGAATGACCATATTTTCCCCTGAAACATGATACTCAGGTTTGCTGCATAGGTGATTCTTGGTTTTAATTCCAGTTCTTTTGATATCTGGAATATCATATTCCAAGCCCTATGATCCCTCAGTGTAGAAGCTGCTAGATTCTGTGTTATTCTCATTGTTTTTCCACAATATTCAAATTGTTTCTTTTTGGCTGCTTTTAAAATTTTCTCTTTGACCTGGGAATTCTGGAACTTGGCTATAATATTCCTAGGAGTTTTCTTTTTGGGATCTTTTTCAAGAGGTGATCAGTGAATTCTTTCTACTTCCATTTTGTCCTCTGGTTCTAAAACATCAGTGCAATTTTCCTTGAAAATTTCTTGAACGATGATTTCTAGGTTCCTTTTTTATCATGGCTTTCAGGTAGTCCAGTAATTTTCAATTAATCTCTCTTAGATCTATTTTCCAGGTCAGTAGCTTCTTCAATGAGATATTTCACATTGCCTTCTATTTCTTCATTTGTTTGCTTCTGTTTTACAGTATCTTGACTTCTCATAAAGTCATTAGCTTCCATTTTCTCCAATCTAATTCTGAAGGAATTATTCCCTTCAGTGAACTTTTGAGACTCTTTTTTCCATCTGGTAAACTGAGCTTTTTAAGGCATTCTTCTCCTCATTGGCTTTTTGAGCATCTTTTGCCATTTGAGTTAGTCCATTTTTTAAGGTGTTATTTCCTTCAGTCAGGTTTTTGACTTGCTTTTCACGATTTTGTTGCATCATTCTCATTTCTTTCTACCCAATTTTTTCTCCACTTCTCTTATTTGGTTTTCAAAATCCTTCTTAAGCTCCTCTATGATTTATAACCAGTTCATATATTTCTTGGAAACTTTTAGTGCAGGAGTTCTGACTATTCTGTTCCTGCTGTTCCATGCTGTGATCCTTTTTGTCCTCAAGAATGGAATACAAAGTTGGATTGCTGTGCTTGCTTTTCTTCCTTTACTTGCTCATGTTGCCACTCAATTACTTGAGTTTTGAGCTTTTTGCCACAGGAGAACTCTACTTCCAGAGAGGAGAGCTTTGTCCCATATTTCTGGAGTTTTCTCAGCTGCCTGAGGTATTAATTAGGTGCCCTCTCTAAGGCCTCAACAGGCTCTGGCACCTGGTCATGCACCCCAGGTCCTCCACCTAAGGCAGCAATCTGGATTAAGGCAGGTTAAAGCAAGAGTGATTATCCTTCAGACTGGTCACTTGGTCTTCCTACAGTCTGCAAGCCAGGAGCTCTAAAGCAGCCACATGGCAGCAGTAGCATGGCCACCATGCCTCAGTCACTTCTCCCTCCAGAGGCAGAGGCCAGACCACACTCTCAGTCCCCCTATTCCCAAAGTCCAGACTAACCTTTCACTTTGCCTTTGGCATTTATGGGTTGAAGATTCTGGAACCCACCACAGCTTCTGGTGAGCCACTCTCCCAAAATCCCTCCAGTCACAGCTCATCAGCGCTGCTCTGAGGCTAAAACTGGCTCCCAGTACACTGAGATGAACCCTTCCCACCAGCCTTCCTGGCTGCCTTCAGTGGGAGATTTTTTTTTCTCTCCACAACTTTGTGGGTTCTGTAGCTCTAAGTTTGTTTAAAGTCAGATTTTATAGGTAATTGATGTGGTTATGGGGGGAACTCAGGGAGTTTTCCTGCTTCTATGCCACCATCTTGGCTCCACCCCCCAGAAGCATTTTTAAACACTAAGTGCAAAGTACTGTGCTTTACTCCTCAGAATGAGAAATGATCATTGATAAGAACATTCTCTAGTTTGGGTGCAAACGGGACATGATGCCTTGAGAAATTATTCCAACATCCTTAGCTTACTGAATAGCATAGCAGATTATAGGGAAAACTCCCTCTGGAATCAGAGGCTCTGGGGTCAAAATGCATCTCTGCCAACTCCTATATGACCCTGGACAAATCATTTAAACTCTCTGTGCCTCAGTTTCTTCATCTGTTAATTAAGAGGGTTAGACTGGATTGACTCTGACATCCCTTTCAACTCTAGTTATAGGAGCATGAAACACATCCTTCCACTCCCTGTGAAAGATGTTATCTTTTATCAATTATTCCCTGTTGGCTTTAGGATAAAGTATAAAATCATCCTTTACATTTATTACTCTTCAGTTTGGCTCTAAACAACCTATATGACCTTATTTTGTAGTACTCAAGTATTGGAATAGATCAGTGGCTTTAGTAATGTTGTCATTTCCTTCAATGATTCAGATCACAACCTTCCCTTGCCCTTCCAGTGAGACCATTCCATGACCAACCATGAGTTTGTTATAAGAAGTTCACCTTATGAATTATCAATATACTGTGGCCTTCCTTGAATTCTCTTGTCATCCTAAATATATCATGGGTCCCCCAGACTGAACATTGGCTCTACTTCCCTCTCTTCTTGTGTGTGACTAATTCATCTTCCTTTTCATTCATGTTTCTTTGATGATATCCTTCAGTCCAATTCTCTTGTAATTCCTAGCTTGCATTTGTTTTAATTGACTTCCTTGCATCATATTTCTCTCTGTTCTTATTCCAGGGATATTTATTTCATAGTAAGTTAACTCTTCATTTTATTATGAACATCTAGGTGGCACAGCAGATAGAGTGCTGGGCTTGGAATCAGGAAGATTCATCTTTCTTAGTTCAAATCTGTCCTCAGACACTTACTACCTGGGTAAGTCACTTAACCATGCTTGCCTCAGTTCCTCATCTATAAAATAAGCTGGAGAATGAAATGGGAAACCACTCCAGTATCTTTGCCAAGAAAACCCCAAATGGGTCCATGAAAAGTTAGACATGACTGAACAACAAACTTTCCCTTAATTCTATGTTCCAGCCAAACTGTACTGAGAATCTACTCCCCAATCTCATTTTATAATATCCTGTCTCTGACCATTAATATAGGCTACCTACCTATTGTCCTGGAGCATTCTGAAACCAGACCTTCCTAGCAAGGGAATTGTTAAATTTTCAGTGTGAGCAATTGGACTTCAGAAATTAAAAGCTAAAAGAAGGATTTGATTTGTGATTTTGTTGATTGCTTTGACTTTAGAAAATGACAGTGTTCCCCCCCATTGGTTCTAATACATCTTTACAACAGCACTAATGTGAAAATATGCTTAATATGAATGTATATGTAGAGCCTATATCAGATTACATGCCATCCTGGGGAGAAAACTGAAAACTCAAAAGCTTATGGAAGTGAATGTTTAAAACTAAAAACAAATTAATTTTAAAAAGAGAAAATGATAGAGAAAATGCCAATGATGCACATTAATCTTCAAAGTTTCTGGTGCAAAAATATTTTGGGGGGAGGCAGAGATGTTAAGACATGTCATCATATCATTGCCCCTATTCCTGGGGTACATTCTGTCCTCATCTCCTCTCTGCTTAGTAAGCTAAATCTCAGATATCACCCCCATGAATCCTATGATAGCCTAAGCAGAAAAATCTTTTCTCCTTCTTCAGATTTTCTTAGATCATATAAGTTATGTTTACTTTTGGTTCTGTCACACTTTACCTCCTATCATAGCTATTTCTGTATATACTATAACCTTCCTATTAGACTATAAACTTCTTGAAGGCAGAACCTGCTTTTTGTTTTTTTTTCTTTGTTTTTATCTTTATATCCTCAGTACCAAGTATAGGGTGTTATATATAGTATAAGAATATGGGAAGGATCTGTGATGCCATTTGTCTGGAAGGAGCTCCCAGTGTGGAGATTCTCTCCACTAACTCTGATTTCATCCTCTCTACTTTATTGGTTGTTGTGAGGTTCAAATGAGAGACATGACAAGAGTTATGTAAATACTAGTTATTGTTGTTATAGGTGGTGCTTAATACAGTTTTATGGATTTGTGTTCAATTAACAAGGACACAAAAGGAGTCAGACAGCATATAAATAGCATTCCTAGAACACTAGAGTCAATCTCCAAACACAGTTCCTTCTTCTGCCTTAAATGTAATTTCAGAAAATAGACCTGTGATTACATTAATGTAGGAAACTCTCAGATAAAGAAACTCCCTCTTCCAATGCAGGTTATTACCTTCTCTACTACTTGTAGTCTTAGTTATTGAATGGATTGCTTACTTGCCCAGGCTCAGACAATCAATATTTTATCAGAAATTGGATTTGAACCCAGATCTTCCTGGTTTCAATGCCACCTCACCATCCCCTATAAGCTATAGTCTTAAATGTAGCCCACAATAAAACTTGCCACTTGCTTCTAACATCATGTACTTTTCATTAAAAAAAAACACACAAAATGATTCTGGGGCACTCACTTAAAAGGAGTTATGTGAACTAAAATCTGGAGGTGATGCCAACTTTCAAGTCTGAATACCAAGGTTTACATGAGTACACATCAAAGTTAGACATCCTTGAGCTTTAAGAACATTGTGCTTCCAAAACCTTCCCAGGAGAGCCATGGGTGGCATTCAGAGTTTGTTATTTCTGTCATTAAGACTGGCTAGGAATTGATTGAATGGCAACCTTGAAAGATTTCCATGAATCTGTCATTGCAAATAGCATCTAGCATTTTCCTTCCATTGTTCGACAGGCCTGGAACTGACCCATTCATATTTTCTAGTTCATCCTATAGAGACAACTTGTCAATTTTTTAGTTTTTTTCTACACAAGCTGTTTTAAGGGAGAAAAAAGTATTTCATTTTATCTTCCAAACATACAGGGCTTGTTAAGATGATTT
>NW_027185804.1:19084051-19126811 GCF_028583685.1 Petaurus breviceps papuanus
GTCAAGACTTCTTATGGACAAATTATTTCCTCTTTCTGGGCCTCAGTTTCCTCATCTGCAAAATGAGGATAGTTATCTTCTCACTACCAACAGGACTACTTTGGGAGGTAAACAAAATTTGTAAGATATAAAGAATCTTAGTATTATCTTTAGACCTTTATTTTTGGAAAATTTACAATTGTCCTCTTGTATTGCCTCCATCTAAAAACTCTGCAAGTATGAAAGGCTAGCCATAGCCTGACTAATGAGGAAGAAAACAGTAATGACCAGTGAGGTTGAGGGGAAGAAATATTAGATTTGAAGTCACAGAACTTGGGTTCAAATTATGGCTTTACTACTCTCAACTTCTGTGACCTTGGACAAAACACTTTGCCTCTGGAGGTCTCAATTTCCTCATGTATAAAATGAAAGGGTGGGAATAAATTATCTCTGAAGTCCATTTCAGGTTTAAATCTATAATCCTATGACCTTTACAAGGACAATTTCAATTAAAATTGTATGAATTATTTATTTCTTAGGAAGGGGGATGTGGAGAGAGAAAGACAATCACTATGGTAACACCTGCCAAAGTCTGGTTAGCAGTATCTACTCCCCCTCTGATTTCTTCATGAAAGCTTGTTGAATCAGTAAGAGTAAGGACACAAATTTAGGTGCAAATATCTTATCACATAAATTCAGCTGTGGTTTAATGTTGGGTCAGATACTTCTGGCTCATCCTTTGGATGGACTCCTTTTTATTTTAAGGAAAGGAAATTCTAGATTTTATATAAGGTGGGAAGAGGGGAAGGGGAACAGTTTCCTAATAATTAGTCATCCCAAAGTGAAATGGGCTTCTTCCAAAAGTAGTGGGCTCCCCCTCAGTGGAGGTCTCTAAGGAAAATTTGGATGACCATGTGCCATGAATGTTAGTGAAGCAATTATTTTTTCAGGTCTGGTTAGGCTTAGATGATTGCTGAGATTCTTCCAACTTTGAAATTCTGCATTTCTGTTATAGGAAAAATTCCTGTGGGTTTTGGTGAACTGTTCACTCAGTGTGAGTCAGTTAACTCAGTAGGAGTTAGCTACTTCATAAGCTAATGTGGTTGTTAGCTGCCTTAACAAGATAGCATCCAGAAGTGAGAAACCCAACTCTGAACTTGGCAGAGCCCATCTTTGGAACTGTACAGGACCTAGTTCTGGCTAACACATTTTAAAGGTATCATTTACAAACTGAAAAATGCAATATGCACCAGTGGAAGTTGTTTACATATGTCCAACATGACAGACCCACCAAGGTATTATTGGGCTGGAATAGGTGTGAGGAAGAGAGACTAGCATGATAAGTATATTTGGAAACATGTCAATATGTCAGTGGAAGGAACTAGGTATCTGCCAGTAATAAGAGAAGAAAAGGCTTGTGGAGAATTCAACCATTCCCTTTGAAAATCTAAAGTGTCATCATGAAGAATTTCACTTCATCTTTTTGCCTCCTCCGATTGAACTGAGAGTAACAGTTAAAGGTGGAGCTAACAAAGGAAGATGTCTGAAAGTAGATAGGAGAGGTAGTGAGCTGTCTGTCACTGCATTTGTTCAAATGGACTCAGAACTAATTAGTTCTGAACATAAGGAAAGGTACTTTATGTCTGTCAAAATAGTCAGTGTAGTATGGGGGGAGAGGATGGTTTTGAATTTGGTATTTGAATACTTTGGTTCAAATATTGGTTCTGTCATTTCCTACTTTTATGACCTAAAGAAAGATAGCCTCTCTAGGTCTAAATTTCTTTTTTAAAGGAGTGAGTTCAACCTTAAATGTCCTTTCTGGATAAAATTTTGTGATTCTGTGG
The DNA here is from genome assembly GCF_028583685.1 of Petaurus breviceps papuanus. Taxonomy (NCBI): domain Eukaryota; kingdom Metazoa; phylum Chordata; class Mammalia; order Diprotodontia; family Petauridae; genus Petaurus; species Petaurus breviceps. The sequence continues at coordinate 19,085,875 of NW_027185804.1, forward strand.
TACTGGATGACCTCTGGAATTCTACAATTCTGAGATTTTATAGAATTGATTCCATGATCCTTGAGTTAGATATGAGGATGAATTCACTGATTGATAGTCCCATGGACAAAAGCCTAGAGATCAAGTACCTGTTTAATACCCCATGAGACAGGATGATTATATAAGATGACAAACTTCTCTGGTTATTAAGTTTTTTTGGTTGATATCTCCTAGAAGTAAAAGAAATATACATATGTCCCCTGCCAAGATTATACAACGGTATTATTCTGTCTCCTCTATTTTCATATGCAGCCATGAGAAAGGATGAATCAACAAATCACTTGCCCAGCCCACACTTTTCAGAGACCTTGCTTTAAATATCATATTCTCTGAATTATTCAATAATTCTCCAAGGAAGAATACAATGACTGTTAGTCAATCTTTCTATCACCAAGCAAAGCTGAGAACACTTTGATGGATTGAAACTGAGCATCACTTCTTAGTCATGACATTGCCCTTGAACGACTAATGAAATGCTTCACACACTATCTGGTGGTGAACATGCTAAGGAGAACAGAACATAGACACAGAGTAGAATGCAGCATTGAATCTGATGAATGCATAAATCATATCAAGTATCTGAAAGAATGTGAAAATTTGGGAAGACTGAAATCTGCGACCTTACCTGAAACCTACATTCATCAGTAGATCCAACACTAATACTTTTAGCCTGAAAGTAACTTCTGCTGTTCTGTACTTGTAGTCAGAATGTTTGAGTTTAAATTTTAACGCCAGATTTTATGTTTGTCATGTGATGGAATAGCTCAAGCTCATTTAAACTTGGTTTGCTCATCTACAAAGTGTAATAAAAAATATACTTCTTGCTTCCCAGAGGTTTTGTGGGGAAAGCACTTCGTAAACCTTATAGTGTTATAAAAAGGACTCATTAATAAAAAGTTAGTATTCATCCCTTTCCAAGTCAAAGAATTTCTGTCTTCCTTTAAAGCCAAGGTATTGAATCTTTCATAAGATATTTCTTTATATCCTCCCAATAATATGCCTTTTACCTCTTAAAATTATTATTTCAAGTATTTAGTAATCTGTATAAAGTTTGCAACCCTGATCAGTAGGATGGAAGTTCCCAAATGATAAGGATTGTTTAATGTTTATCATTGTCTATCTAGTACTTAGCATAGCGCCTTGTGCACAATAGGTGTGTGGGATTGAATTGAATTCAATTATAACAATCATGACAGCCAGTTAGAAAAACACAACAGTCATCACCTTATTGTTTCATCCAGGTATTGTAAGAGATAAATAATCCAAATCAAATTTGATTTTTTCTTTTTAAATGAAACAAACAGTTGTTCAAATATCATGGAAAGTCAAATTTAACCAATTTCCTACATCTTTTATTTTAACTAAATCTTATACTTTCACACTTACTCTTTCATTTTGTCCCCCCAACCCCTCGTGTGAGATAAACAGGAAAGAAATGAAGCATTTTTCAGAACCGCTGAATCAGCATTTCACCTTCCCCCTCAACTTGGTACTTTCTAAATCAAGGGTGGGGAAACTGAGTCCTTGAGGTCACATGTCACCTTCTAAGTTCTCGGGGACATCCTTTTGATTGAGTCTAAGTTTTATAGAACAAATACTCTTACCAAGGCGATTTGTTCTATGAGGTTTGTACTCAGTCTTGAACACCTAGAAGGACACATGTGGCCTCAAGGACACAGGTTTCCCAGCCCTGGAAATAGTTCCATTCCAATTCATATCTTTTATAGAACTAGTTCAGATCCTAGGTTCATCTACCCTCTAAGGTGATCATTCCCTCCAAGGATCATTATAGTAGTTATTCAAATCTCCTCCCAAAGATAGATAGTACAGACTGACTGACTGACTCACAAGGTTGACCCCAAGGTTCAAAATAGTCATCTCAGGATTACTGATCAATCACTTATACTCAAAAGAAAAATGCAAAGCAAAAGAGTCTCTAGGCCTTGTCTTCTCCATCCTCAAAAAGGCTTCACTTGATCCTTCCATCCTCAATAGCTACAACCCCATCTCTCCCAAGATGTCTAAAAAAGATGCATAGAATTTTAACTCCTTTCTCTTTGTAATTCTATACAATTTAGGTTCTGACTTCATTGATTAATATAAGGAAGTGAAAAAAGAGAAAGAAAGAAAGAGAGAGAAAAAAAGAAAGAAAGAAAGAACGAACGAACGAAAGAAAGAAAGAAAGAAAGAAAGAAAGAAAGAAAGAAAGAAACATGTATTAAGCACCTATTATGTGCCAGCTACTCTGTTAGTACTATACAAATATCACCTCATTTGATCGGTAACCCTTGTAAGGCAGGTGGTATTATATTTACCTGCTTTACAGTTGAGGAACCTGAGGTAGACAAAGGTTAAGTGACTTTCCCAGGGTCACTCAGCTTATACATATCTGAAATCATAATTGAACTCAAGTCTTTTTGATTGCAGGACCAGCTCATCATCCACTGTTCCATATAACTGCTTCAAATCTTCCTCAAATACTTAATAGCTATATCACCCTGGGCAAATCAATTAACCTCTTTATAAAGTGCTTTGCAAGCTTTAAAAGGATTTAAACAACAACCATTATTATTAGTTATTATTATTTTTTAAACAAACTCATGTTCAGTTCTGGAAGACCAGGATTTTCTAGCAATTTGTCCCTAGGTATCAATTTGTTTCTGGAGACCTCCATTAAAGCTGGATGAGATGCAACAGAAGAATATAAAGATCTTGAGAACTGTCAGACATTCATTGTCAATTGATTCTGATGCTTTACTGACAGTGACAGATGACAAAGGTCATTCTGGAATGGAAACTAATGAAGGTTTTGAAAAAAGAAAGTGAGAGGCTCTTTGTGCCATCAAAGCAGTCAGAAAATGTCTCAGTTGTCAACCACTGTGTTTATTGAGCTCAACTGGTAAATCCCTAAGGAATTTACGCAGAAGGGTTATGGTTTGGGGTTTTTTTAAGTGTTTATTATGTTAATTTCTCCTAATCCTCTTTCTACCCCTATAGTCTAAATTCTGGTTAGAAAAGAAATCTCTCCAGTCTCTATCTTTACCTTTCCAGGTTGGATTTTCAGAGCTAAATTTCCATAACCAGCATAGTCCTACCATCTTCAAACATGGGCTTGTCTTCTCCATCCTCAAGAAGCCTTCACTTGATCCTTCCATCCTCACTAGCTACAACCCCATCTCTCCCAAGATGTCTAAAAGAGCTGCATAACTTTCTTCTCCTTTCCCTTTTTAATTCTCTACAATTTAGATTCTGACCTTGTCAATTAACATAAATTTGCTCTCTTCAGAGGTACTAATGATCTCTTAATTGACAAATACAATAGCCTTTTCTTAGTGCTCAGGATCCTTAAGCTCTGGAAACCCCCTGACCCTGTTAATCCCCCACTTCTTTATACTCTCCTCTCTAGGTTTCCATATCACTACTTTCTCCTGGTTCTCTTTCAATCTGCTCAGTTCTCATTCTCCTTGCCTGGGTCCTCATTTAGGTTCACATCTACCAACTGTGGGTGCCCCCACAGGGCTTTATCCTTGAACCGTCTTCTCTTTTCCATCTTTGCTATTTCACTTGGTGATCCCGTCAGGTCCTATGGGGTTAACTAATATCTCAATGCTGACTGTTCTCAAATCTCATCCTACCCTGCTGTCTCTACTGACTGCAGTTCCCATCATCACCTGTCCATTGGACATCTCATATTATATTACTATTATCTGAGGTTATACATCATTCTACCTTAACCACTGCCAAATAAAATGCAAGCTACTTAAGGTGATGGATTCCAGTCTTTTTGTCAAATTTTAGTACATAACACAGAGTCTTGCATATTGTTCTTTGGTAGATGTTTGTTATTTTATCAATTTGAGGAATTCCCAGAATGGTCTGGACTAGAGCAGACTGTTAAGCTGTCTATAACTTTTAGCCTTGATTACCTATGGCACTGAAAGGTTAAAGAAGTTATGCATGGCCATATATACAGGATGTATTGGAGGGCAGATTTATGCCCAGTTTTCCTGACTAAAATTCTGGTCCTCTATCTACATGACTTACTCCATCTTTCACACCCAGTAGACACTTGATAAATGTTTGTTCCCTTCTATTTAATACGTTCTTGCTAATTGCTTTTCCGTCTTTGGTCTACTATCCTGAAGTAGGACAGAATTGAGCGACTATGTACTTGAGTGAAGTGGTTTTGTGCAGTTACCCTAGGTAACTAGAGAATTCAGTGAATAGAGCCCTGGACCAACAATGGGGGTGGGGGAGTGGGGAGGGAAGGGAAGGGAAAACTAACAAACAAACAAAAAAAACTGCTTTCAAATCCTGCCAAAGTAAGGCTAGTTGAATAGTGTAGTGGATTAAGGAAGACCTCAGTTCAAATCCAGCCTAAGACACTTATTACCTATATGAACCTGGGTAAGTCATTTACTATCTGTCTGCCTCAGTTTTCTCAACCAAAAAAAAATAAGGATAAATTCCCTATCTCTCAGGAGTGTTGCAAGAAATAAGTGAGGCAATATTTTGAAAGCACCCACTATACAAACTGCATAGCGCATGTTAAGCAATTAATAAATGCTTCTTCCTCCTTTCCATTCCTGCTTTTGCCTGTCTGGTGAAGCCTATAGAGTCATTCTTAAAATAATGTTTTTTTAAATGAATAAAAAATACTTAGAATTTTCATTTTTTGCTTTATGGAGGAGGAAATGCAATTGGGGTTAAATGACTAAGTGTTAAATATCTGAGGCTGCATTTGAATTCAGGTCCTCCTGACTTCAGGGCCAGTGCTCTATTCATATGGCCACCCAGCCACTTCAAAACACATAGAATTTATAAGGGAAATAAATCACAATGGAATTGATTTAATCAAAACATTTTTTAAAATAAAATTCATGGACCCCAGGTTTATCTTGGACTAGAAAAAAGTCATTCTGGCTTCTTGGGAAGGAATTATTACAAATGACTGTTCTTTGTAGTTCTTTCTATCTCTCAAAATCCATTCAATGTTTGCTAAATGCATGTTTATTGATGGTATTATTATCAGTATAGTGCACTCACTGTTCACCTTTAGATTTTATCCTCAGAGATCTTAAGAAAGAAAATTATGCCCCAATCAGCTGTCATATAACCTTTGTTCTTACCTCATTTTCTAGCTGAAGAAGTTGTAAGAATGATCAGTCACTTTCAAATGGGGAAAATAAGTTTTAATCCTGAATTGAAAAAAAAGTAATTTTTAAAAATAATTTAACCAATTTTTGTAATTAAACTATAAATCTATCAAAGGAAATACCCATTCACATATTTGCTGTTTTTGAATCCCCAGAGAAACATTTGTTTTATCTTAGGCTCTGGAAAACTAATGACATTTGATATCTAAATATATACACACAACTAATCACACATTATGTATACATATTCATTTGTAGCCACATACAAATATATATTTATATGCAAATATGTATCAACATTAACTAATATATTTAGATACATTATGTAAATTGGTTGCCATGGTGGGCATGAATGTGTAGGTTATAGTATATTAACAGTGAAGAATTACACAGTAGATGCTGGTATCATCCTAGGAATGCATGACCAAAAAAGGATGTGGGATAGTCATGTAGCAAGAGTTGGGATAACTGATTGATAGCCCCTATTCATCAATGGAAACCATGTAGTGTCAAGATGTTCAAATGAATATCTCTTTTCTTCACCCTTACACGTGGAATGGACCCCCTGTGAAGGCTTTATGGGAAGGCACCAAATATCCATTAAAAATTAAAAGTTAGAGATAGGTTGTGATCTGCAGAGTTTTAAGAAAGTATTCACATTGATGACATCACCTATACATAGAAGCACATACATAAATATCATAGATACACAAGGATGTATGCATATGCTCATAATAACATGACATGCATGTACATTGGTAAAGATTAGTTTTACAATAGCATGTGAGAATGCATTCTGTATAATGGACAATGCTCTCATGCTTTCCCAGTCACCAATGGAGCAAAGCAGAGCTACAGGTTTGTCCCCATGCTTTTCAACATGATTTTATTAACAATGTTGTTAAATGCCTTCAACAAGCCTGAAAATGGCATCAAGATCAGCTACTGTGCTAACAATAAATTATTTAACTTGAAAAGGCTACAAGTCAAAAGTGAAGAAAGCCTTAGAATGCAGCATTGCATTTCCAAATGATTGTCCACTCAATGAAGCCTCTGAGGCTGAGAAATAAGAGGGCATGGAATCTGCCACCTGTGCTAATTTGGTTCTGACAATGAAGCAAGTTAATAGAGGTTCTCTGCCAGTGAGCACCATACCATTGCTAGGTGGAATCATTGGTTGCAGCAAATGGAGAAAGTTTGAATGCTGTGGATAAGTTCACTTAACTTAGTGATATACTTTCCAGGGATGTACACATAGGAACTGAGGTTGATATACACATTGCTAGTTCTGGTTCATGTTTAGAAGTCTCTGAAGGAAAGTGTGGGAGAGAAAACATATTAGGGTGCCTACCAAACTGAAGGGCCACAGAGCTGTTGTGCTGACCTCATCGTATCTGTGAAACCTTGAACAGTCTACCAGTGCCATGCCAGGAAAAATGAATCACTTCCACTTGAATTTACTTAGGAAGATTCTGAAGATCACCTGGCAAGATAAAGTACTGGACACTTAGGTCCTTTCTTGAGCTGAACTGGCAAGCATTCAATCTCTACCACAGGATTGTACTTGGAGAAGAGAAAAGGGAGAGGCAGAATAGGATAAATTAAAATGCATTAGGAGGTGCAAAAGACCTAGAACAGTATAGGGAAAGAAGGGGGGTGAGCATTGTTTGAACCTTACTCTCATCAGATTTGGCTCAAAGAGGGAATAACATACACACTCAGTTGAGTATAGAAATTTATCTTACTCTCTAGGGAAGTAGCAAAGGAAAGGGGAAAGAAAAGGGGGGTTGATATCAGGGGGCAAAAAAATAAGAGGGAAAAGGGGAAAGAAAGGGAAGGCCTGATAGAAGGGAAGGCAGATTGAGGGAGGTGATGGTCAGAAGCAAAACTCTGGTGAAGAGAAACAAAGTGAAAGGAGAGAGAAAAGTATAAATAGGGGAGGGAATAGGATGGAGGGAAATACACAGTCAGTAATCCTAACTGTGAATGTGAATGGGATGAATTCTCCCACAAAACAGAAGCAGATAGCAGAGTGGATTAAAAAACAGAATCCTGCAATGTGTTATTTAGAAGAAACACATTTGAAACAGAAAGATAAAGATGAAGTAACGGTAAAGGGTTGGAGCAGAATCTGTTTCAACCGAACTCAGAAAATCAGGGGTCGCAATCCTAATCTCAGACAAAGTAAAAGTAAAAATAGATCTAAGTGAGAGAGATAAGGAAGAAAAGTACATTTTGCTAAAAGGTGCCATAAACCAGTGCTTCTGGAACTGGGGGTCACATGACTGACTGCGGCAGTCGTGAAAAATTGGCAACAGTAGGAAGTTTCTGAACACAAAAGGACCAAAAATTAATTCAAACTGAAATGTAATGAATCCAAAGTTTCTCTGGCAGTGCTTGCAGGTGTTGCATTGTGTGACTTCACGGCAACCTTTGTTGTGAACTCACAGCATGCACATTTTGCCCTGCTCATGCCTTCATGCTATGCAACACCAACAAACATTGCCAGAAACACCTAGGGTCAGCTTTGAAACTATTGTTTGTTATGAATTGCCGTATTTAATTGTACATTCAGTTTTCTGCTCTTAGAGAAACATAATAGTTTAGTTACAAAAAATAAAGACAGTATTTTCCTACCCTCATTTCTCAGCATATAAGTATCAAAACAGTATGTCGTTTTATTGTATTGTGTTGTGTTAGAATGTCTGATTTTTTAAATTTCTGTTATCTCCTTCTTTTACAGAAACATAAGTGTTTAATTGTAGCAAGTAAAGACAAAAGCCCTTTAATAATATTCCTATAAACAGTCCTGGAGTCAGGAGGACCTGAGTTCATATCCGACCTCAGACATCACTAGCCATGTGACCCTGGGCAAGTCATTTAACCCCAATTGCCCTGCCTTCCCACCCCTAAGTAGAATGAATAAATGAATGAATGAATGAACAAAATCATATTCCTATACCATCACCACTATATATATGTAAGTGTGAAGTCAATATTTTAAAATTAATCACAAATGAAATTTTATAAATTAAAACTTCTCTGAGAAATAATTACAAATAGTATTTATATTTTAAGACAAAATTATCTTTCAGTTATGAATAAGTGGATACATTTAAGCAGAAGAGGTAAAACTACTGATTGCAATATGGCAGAGTCTTCACTACCAGATTGTAGTAAGCCTAAATTGACAAGAAAAAGAAAATGTGTTGAATCATGTGACTCTCAAAAGGGAAAGTTTAAACAAATTATTGTAACTGAAAGATGAAGTTGTTAAATTTTTGACTAAGAAATTTGATTTGATTTATTTTTTAATAATGTCTTATTGCTTTCAAAACTTTTATTTGTTGGATATTTTTTTGAAACTCAATGATTTAAACATATTGCTTCAAGGTAAAAATGTAACATATTTATGTTAAAAGATAAAATTGAAAGTTTTACTAAAAATGTTAACATATGGAGGAATAGGGTGGAAAATAATTCCATAGAAATGTTTACACATACAGATGATTTTCTAATTGAAAATGACCTCCCCAAAGATATAATTGTAAGAGTTATAATTGATTGTCTGTAGTGCCTGGAGACACAGTTTCAGAAATACTTTCCTTCACATTTTGATTCTAAAAAGCTAAGTTGGGTTCAAAAACCATAATTAATGGAAATAAAAAATGAGAGTCACCTGCCATTAAAATTTCAAGAAGAACTTATCAATTTATCAGGTGACTTATCAGGTCTTTATATACTTATCAGGTATTATTAAAGAAATAATTTAAACAGGTTTAAAACTTGACAATCCTAAAAAAAATAAATAAATGAATTTTGGCTTGGAATTAAGACAGAATTTTCAACAATTTCTTAAATTGCCCTACAAATACAAATCACTTTGTACCATGCATTTATGTGAAGTGCCATTTTTATCATTGAGGACTATAAAACAAAAATATCAATCAACTTTGAAAAACACTGAAGATGCTCTATATCCTGTAGTATCAAATATTCCACCATGATTTAATCCTTTATGTAAAAATAAACAAGCACATCCTTCCCATTAGTGTGCAAAGCTGCTTTTATTTTTAATAGATGGTAAAATTATATGTATCACAAAGAACTGCTTTAACATAATTTTTTTTATGATTCATTATCACTAAGTGTTTGATTAATATACCAATTTTATGTACCTATATATCCAGGGCCGTGTAAAAATTGCTCAGGAGAAAAGGGGTCATGAGTGGAAAAAGTTTAAGAAGCACTGTGATAAACAATAAAGTAATATCAGTATTAACATATATGCTCCAAGTGGCATAGCATGCCAATTCTTAGAGAAATTGTGAGTTATAGGAAGAAATAGACAGCAAAAGTATATTAGTGTATTATATATAAAAGTATATTGTATATTATCAATGTCAATAACTCTAACCACAGAATAAACCAAATGGAAGTTAAGGAGGTAAACAAAATTTACGAAAAGTTAGATACGATGGACTTCTGGAGAAAATTGAATGGGGATAGAAAGGAATATGCCATTTTCTCAATGGTACATGGCACCTACACAAAAATTGATCAAGTATTAGGCCATAAAAATTCATGAATTCAGAAAGGCAGAAATATTAAATTGCATCCTTTTCAGATCACAATGTAATAAAAGTGATGGGGCATCAAAAGTTAGACTAAAAACTAATTGAAAACTAAATAATCTAATCCTAAAGGATGTCAAACAACAAATCTTAGAAATTCAATTTCACCTGAGAGAACAGTAATAATGAGACAATGGACCAAAATTTATGGGATTCAGCCAAAGTAATTCTTAGGGGAAATTTTATAACCCTCAATGCTTGCAAGAATAAAATAAAAAGATCATCAATTAATTGGGTATGCAACTAAGAAAAATTCCCAATTAAATACCAAATTAAAAATTCTGAAAATCAAAGGAAAGATCAATAAAATTGAACTTAAGAAAACTATTGTAGCAGCAAGCACCCCAAAATCCTCCGGGTGGCTGCCAACACAGGTTCTTAGATCTGCTTTTCTAAAGGAAAACAACACAAAATCAGTTAACAATCTTGTTTTAATCAATCAACCAAATATATGTCATTTACCTAGTTCAGGGGGAAAAGGTCAGCACCCTAAACTTCAGAGTATACAGAGGTTGCAAGTTACAACACAGAGAAACATTTCAGCAGGCAGGCTTCCAAATTCTCCAACCATTACATACATCGCACTTATCAGAGAGGGAAGCATCAACATCTGGGTTTTGAAAGCTGGGGGGCTCTCAACTGCTGCCCAAAGTCTCATCTGGTCAAGTCACATAACACTTCTCAAAGTGAGCCCCAACACAAAGTCTCACATCAGGAATTATATATCCTTCTCCTGGAATGTAACAACCCTCTTGACCCACTGCCCAATCACAAATCACCAAGGTATGGGCATTCCTCAAAAACAAGACTCCCACCACAGGCTCCAGGTGCACTTAACCTGGGAGCAGGAAGATCTTAAAAATTTACATTCCTATAACAATTATTGAACTTATAACTAAAACTAAGAACTTATTTTATGGAGGGAAAAATAATAGATAAACCTTTGATTAATTTGATTTTAAAGTAAAGGAAAATGAAATTACCAGTATCAAAATTGAAAAAGTGAATTCTCCACCAATGAAGAGGAAATTAGAGAAATAATTAGGACCTATTTTGCCCAAGTATATGCCAATAAATGTAACAATCTAAGTGGAATAGATGAATATTTACATAAATGCAAATTACTCAGATTAACAGAAGAGAAAATAAAATACTTAACTTCATTTTAGAAAAAATTTAATTGAGCAAATCATCAACGAACTCCCTAAGGAAAAAATCTCCAGGGTCAGATAGATTTTCAAATGAATTATAACACATTTTTAAAGAACAATTAATTCCAGTATTATATAAACTATTTGGGAAAATAGGCAAAGAAGAAGTCCTAAAACATTCCTCTTATGACACAAATATGGTGCTTATACCTAAACTGGGAAGAGCCAAAATATAAAAATAATATTATAGATGCATATCTTTAATGAATATTTATGCAGAAAATTTTAAATAAAATATTCGCAAAGAGATTACAGCAATTTTCATAAATTGAGGATACTATACTCTGACTAGGTGTGAATTATACCAACAATGCAGGGCTTGTTCAATATCAGGAAAATTATCAGAATAATTGACCATATGATTAACAACACTAATGGAAATAATATAATTATCTCAATAGATGCAGAAAAAGATTTTGACAAAATGCAGCACACATTCCTATTAAAGACACTAGATAGAATAAAAATAATTGGAGTTCTCCTGAAAATGATAAGCAAAATCTACCTACAACCACCAGCAAGTTTTATATGTAATGTGAATAAGTTAAAAGCATCCCAAATAAGATGAAGGGTGAAATAAAAATGCCCATTATCACCATTATTATTCAATATTGTACTGGAAATGTTAGCATTAACAAAAAGAGAAGAAAAAGAAATTGAAAGTATTAGAATGGGCAGTGAGGAAAGAAAGCTATCACTCTTGGCAGATTATATGATGGTATACTTAGACAATCCTAAAGAATCTACTAAAAAAGTTGCTAAAATAATTAACAACTTTATCAAAGTTGCAGGATATAAAATAAACCCACATATATCTTTTGCATTTCTATGCATTTCCAATAAAGCCCAGCAACAAGAGATAGAAAGAAAAATGCATTAAAAATCTATAAATGGTATAAAATATTTGGGAGTCTACTTGCCAACAAAAATCTAGGAACTATAAGAATGCAATTACAAAACACTTTTCACACAAATAAAGTCAGATCTAAACAAGTGGAAAAATATCAGTTGCTCATGTGCAGGACAAGTAAATAACAATTTTGCCTAAATTAATTTACTTATTCAGTGTCATGCCAATAGCCACAAAAAATATTTTATAAAGCTAGAAAAAGCAATAACAACATTGATCTGGAAGAACAAATGGTCAAGAATACCAAGGGAATTAATGAAAAATTCGAAGGAAGGTGGCTTAGTCATACCAGCTCTAAAACTATATTTTAAAGTGGTTACCATCAAAGCCATTTGGTACTAAGAAATGGAGTGGCAAATCAGTGGAATAGATTAGGTACAAAAGACATGCTAGTAAGTGCACATAATAAACTACTGTTTGATAAACCCAAAGACTTAATTTTCTTGGATAAGTACTCACTATTTGACAAAAACTGTTGGGAAAATTGGAAAATATTATGACAAAAACTAGGCATAGACTAATATCTTACACTGTATAACAAGATAAGATCAAAGTGCATACAGGACTTAGAAATAAATGGTGATACCATAATCAAATTAGTAGAGCAAGGAATAGTTTGCTCTTCAAATTTATGGAGAAAGGGAGAATTTATGACCAAATAAGATATAGAGTACATTATAAAATGCAAAATGGATAATTTTAATAACATTAAATTAAAAAGGTTTTACACAAACAAAACCAATGCAACCAAGATGAGATGGAAATCATAGAGCTGGGAAACAACTTTTACAGCAAGTGTTCCTTATAAAGTCTCATTTCGTAAATATATATAGAAGTGAGTCATAGTTATAGCAATATAAGTAATTCCAAAATTGATAAATGGTCAAAGGACATGAACAGGCAATTTTCAGATGAAGAAATTAAAACTATCTATAGTCACATAAAAAAAAAAACTGAAACAAGGTGCTAAATAATTAAATAGCTGAAACAAGGTGCTAAGTACTTCTTTGATTGCCATTACACTATATCAGATTGCTTGCTGTCTTGGGGAGGGGGAAGGCAGGGAAGGAGAAAAATTTGAAACTCGAAATTTTACAAAAATGAACTTTGAAAACTATCTTTACATGTAATTGGGAAAAAATAAAATACTACTTAAGGGGAGAAAATCAAATGATACTATGGAAAGCACAGCTCCAATGGGCTGGCCGCGACTTACATTAGCCTAAAGGACTTTTATAGATAATTCATCCAAGGCAAGTGTTCACACAGAAGCCAGAAGAAGCAATACAAGGACACTATCAAAGTCTTTCTGAAGAATTTTGCAATTGATTTTGAGACATGGGTGACACTGGCACAGGACCGCCCAGCATGTCATGCACACATCAAAGAAGGTTCTGTGATCTATAAGCAAAGCTGAGTTGAAGTAGCTCAAAAGAAATGTGAGATGTGTAAATTTAGAGACATCTTATCAAATGTTTATACAGACTATTTCTGCCTGACCTGTGGTAGAGTCTTCCTAGCTCATATTAGTTTGATGAGCCATTTTGATTCTCTTCAAGTGTGAAGGACAACAACTTCACCATTTCAACAACTTTAGGTGAGGAAAAAATTAATGGGAAGGATTTTTTGGTTGTTTATTCAAAGCCATGATTCTGAAATGGATTTGGTTATGATTATCCCCCAAGAGCAATAAAAAGATATTAGCAGACCTCAGTGTATTACAAATGAGCAATTCTATAGAAGTGATATGAAGAAAATCACCATAGAAACATACAAATAGAAATACACAAACATTTCATATATGTGTGTGTCTGTGTATATGCATATATATACACACATAAAAATATATACAAATACATACACACATATATATGAGAGGATAACTAATGAATTGTCAAGATGTTTGGTAACAATGCAGTGTGAGGAGAATAAAAAGAAGTCCCTTAACACTCTGGACCATTGTAACATTTTAAAAGCTTGAGATACATAATTTCTAGGTCATTAATAAAAGTGGTCAGTGGTATTCTCAAATGCCAAAGATCCCTCATGGCAGTGGGATAACAGTATTTATGCCCTTGGAAGGATGAACATTCCTAAGGGTGTTAACCTGATTGGTTAACATTTAATGAGAGAATGAATATTCTAATAAGAGGTGGGTTATATTCCAGTGAGATCTTGAGGTATGTGACTTGGATCACTCAAATCTTGCAAAGAGACTTATCAATTTCCGTATCACCTTTCTGAGAACAGGGAGAATCAACATTTTCCCAGACCTGTCTGATTGAACACAATGAGCAGGAATCCATTCATTAGCCTAAATCTAGAATTTCTTTTCCTGGTTAAGTCTTTGAGAAAGATTTCCCACACTGGTTGATTTCTGAATGAGGAAGTATAAAAAGAGAAAATCTTGGTCTTGATTCAATAATTGATTATTAATATGAGAAAAAAATCGTTTCTCTCACCAGCTATGCAAATTTATGGGATAATATGGACAAAAGTCCCCAAGTATGGGTGGGTATGACTGGCTTATAATATTTAGTGTTAGGACTATTGAAAGTTTGAAGAATAATTCAGTGATACAGAGATACAGACATGGGTCTAGATAGAGCCTACATAAGGAAAATTGTCGACCCCAAATATTTAAATGTTGACTTTCCTTTTGTACCTTAAGTCCTACTTCTAGTCACTATCAGTCACCTAGGAATAGAATTATCAATTAATCTTGGCCTAATGATCAGATTTTGAGAGGGGTCCTTAGCATGGTTCATTGTCTCTAAATATTTCTGCAGAAAGGGATGAGGAGGGGCGGTAGCACAGTGAGTAAGAGCACCGGCTCCAGTGTTGGAATGACCTGGAGATCAAATCCCGGGCTCAGAAACTTAGCACCTACCCAGAAACACCTGGCCATGTAACCTTGAGAAAGTTACTTAACCCCAATTGCTTAGGGGCGGCCAGGTGGCTCAGCGAGTAAGAGCACCAGCTCCAGTGTCAGGATGACCTGGATTAAATCCGGGCTCAGATACTCAGCACCATACCCAGAAATAACTGGCCGTGTAACCTTGAGCAAGTTACTTAACCCCGATTGCTTTAAAAAAAAAAAAAAGAAAGAAAGAAAGGGATGAGGAAAATCAAAAAGAAATAAAGATAAAAATCAAGCAATTTCAGGTTGGATATATGAGAATTATTGGACAGATAAGGCAGATATAGATGTAGATTTACAGAAGAGGCAGTGTATTACAGTGAAAATAGTATCTGTCTAATCCAATCCAATAAATATTGATTAAGCTTCTATTATATGTCAGGCATTATGATAATCTCTGGGTTTTACCATTAATAAGAAGAAAGTCAGGAGCTTCAAATCTAAGAGGGAAGAGTTGGTACTCTACCCTCCAAACTTCTAATGGGAGGAGAGAGTAGGCTGACAGATGTGGTATCACTCAGGGCTCCAGTTAGTATCCCAGTGATGATGAGATTAGAGGTGATAAGTTTAACCTGAGAGGGGCATCTTTTCCATTAGATTCTGAGTCAGAAGACTTGGGCACATGTTGGCTCTGCCACTTGCTGCCTGTGTCAGATTGAAGGAATCATTTATCCTTGGAGGTGATGGGGTGCATAAATCAGTTTCTTTACCTGAACAATGAAG
Organism: Petaurus breviceps papuanus; assembly: GCF_028583685.1. NCBI lineage: Eukaryota > Metazoa > Chordata > Mammalia > Diprotodontia > Petauridae > Petaurus > Petaurus breviceps. The sequence continues at coordinate 19,101,468 of NW_027185804.1, forward strand.
GGGGTAGGTCTAGATCAAGAGTTCTTAACCTGTGTGTGTGTGTGTGTGTGTGTGTGTGTGTGTGTGATGCATCTCTTTTGCACTGTGGAAAAGTCTTTGGACCCCTTCTCTGAATAATGTTTATTTGTTGCTTTTAATAATTAAATATGTTTAAGTTTAAGGTTGGAGAAGGAAATGGCAAACCACTCCTGTATATCTGCCAAGAAAATCCCAAATGGGATCACAAAGTGTCAGGCGTGACTAAAAATGACTGAATAGCAACAAGGAAGTTAAAGGTAACTGAAAATGAAGATAAAACATATTTCCCCAAGTGAATTCACAGAACTCCTCCTCCAAAGAAATAATCTATCCTTTGTCTCTTTGAGAGTTCATGGAATGCTGAGTTAAAAGCTTCTGGTCTAGACACTTTTTTAAGGCCCCTTAAAGCCCTAATTTCTATAGGATGAAAGGAGGAAGGGGAGTTCTCTTGCAGAATATAGATTAGACTTATTGGTCTAGGTCCTAGAAAGTAGGACTAGCATCAATGAATCAATGAATGGAAGTCACAGAGAGCCAAATATTGGCTCAATATTTAAAACAAAACAAAAAAAAACTTTCATAAAACCGGGAGCTGTCCAAAAATTAAAATGGTATGCTTGGGAGGTAGAGAATTCTTGGATGTCTTCTTAAAAGAGGCTGAATGACTACTGTCAGCCAATAGACTTGTTGTCTACCCCTCCTCCCATTTTGCAAAAGAGAAAATTTAGGCACAGAAAGATTACATAAAGCAGATTCTGGCTATACTTCTGAGCCTGGATCTCTATGACACCTTCAAGTCAATATTTCCAATAACTTGGGGAAAATATATTTCTAAAACAGAAGAAGCAGTGAATTATTGAATACATTGAATCAAAGGGGCAAAAGTCCTTGATCTGTGCTAAAGGTTTCACTCATGTAATGTATCCATCATTAATGGAAAGATAAGGTCAGAGCATTCCAGGCTCTGTAGTTGTCCGTTTGAATCCTAATGGCTCCTGTTGTGCTAGGCCCCATATTTTTCTTTTTTCTTTCCAAGCAATGACATTTTTGTTTTATTGAGTCCCTGGTGAGAGTAGATGAAAGGGAATGTATGGTGCACAGATGTCATGCTGATTCATAGAATGAGTCGGTAGAGTTGGAAGGGCCCTGAGAGATCATCTAGACCATTCTCTCTAGTATAACATTTGTTTTTTTTTTTTTAAACAGATGAGGAAACTGAGATTCAGTGAAAGTGACTTGCCTTAGGTCAAAAGTGTATGTCAAGGTCATAGGATCATAGATTTCAGTCTATCAAGTCTATCAAGTCAATCCCTCTTCCCATTTTGCAGATAAGGAAACTGAGGCAGAAAAAGACCTAGTGACTTGTCCAGTCACACATCCAATAAGTGCCTGAAACAGAAATTGAATTATGGACCTCCTGATAGAATTAGAGGGAAGGAGAAAGGGAGGAAGGGAGGGAGTGAAGGAAGAAGGGAGGAAGAGAGAGAGAGAGAGAGAGAGAGAGAGAGAGAGAGAGAGAGAGAGAATTCTCAACTTTGAAGGGAGAAGGGGGCTTGAAAGTGCAAAACACAAATGTTGATACATTAAATCTAATGTAAATGGGGGTTAGGTTCCCATGACCACTGAAAACTATCATTTTTCATTAGAGTTGCTGAAAATACAGTTTTCTGCATACAATTATTTGTAACTAAACATTAATACTGACAATATGCACTTTTTCTAACACAGTAACCATAAAATAGCTCAAAAAATTCAAGGGAAAGGAGAGGCACCTGATCTTAAGGGCTGGATCTGAGGGGTAGGGGCAGGGGCAGCAAGGTCAGAAGAACTCAGGGTAAAAAAACAAAAGGGGAAGGGCAACCTGCCATGTCTAATCTCCTTTTTGACTCCATGATTGAACTGACTGGTTCCCTGATGAAAAGAGCATGCCTTGGGGTGAGTCCCATGTCCTCAGTCCAAACTCAGAACTTCCACCCAGATGTCATGGGTGTGGATCACTCTACTCTGCCCTCATGTTGGCCAGGATGCTTGAGAGTCCACGGCAATAGCAGCTAGGGTGTCAGTACAATTGCTTAACTGCAGCAGCCATAAACATTCATGGTTGTCAACACAAAAGTAAAAACAAGATTAGTGATAAAATCAATTGAATATTCAAATTCATGAAAGTTAAATACATGAATGTTAAGGTTTAATGGTGTGTGTGTGTGTGTGTGTGTGTGTGTGTAATCTCATGTTATGGACCCCATTAGAACTGTGGTGAAGCCTATGAAATGCTTCTCTGAAGAATATTTGTTTCATTAGTTTAATCCAATTAAGTTTCATACATACATGTCTATATACATAGATATGTATGTTTATATGTATTTTCTCATATGTATAATATATTATGATATAATATTAAAATCACTTCCTAAAATCCTCCCACCCCATGTAGTAGAATCCTCCCTTTAAAAAGGAAATATATTTCCTCAAAACAAACTAACATTTTGATCATATCAGAAAATGCATGCCTCATTCTATAGTTATAGTATACCAGAAAGTAGAAGGATTAGCTCATAGCTCTGGGCCTACATATTCTCATCTGTCACAGGAGAGGCAGGGTTAGGCATTCTCCATAGTCTCTTAAAGACCTTAATCCTTTATCTTTTCATTCTATAAATATTCTATGCTACTATAAATTTTTTTCACTTCAAAGTATTTTTTCTAATTACATGCAAAGAGAGTTTTCAACATTTACTTTTACAAGATTTTGAGTTCCAAATTTTATTTTTTGCAATCTGATATAGGCTATACAGGTATAATCATATATATTTCCATATTAGCCATGCTGCAAAAGAATCAGAACAAAGGGGGAAAACTGTGAGAAAGGAAAAGAAAAAAGAAAAAATAGTATGCTCCAATCTGTATTCAGACTCCGGAGTTCTTTCTCTGGATGTGGACAACATTTTACGTCATGTGTTCCTTGGAATTGTCTTATATCATTTCATTTCTGAGAGGAACTAAGTCTATCAAAGTTTGATATCACACAATGTTGCTGATACTGTGTATACTGATCCCAATCATGCTTACTTCCATCAGCATTAGTTCATAGAAGTCTTTCCAAGTTTTTCTGAAATTCACTTGCTCATCATTTCTTATAGAGCAATTGTATTCCATTACCATATACCACAACTTGTTCAGCCATTCCCCAATTGATGGCCATCCCCTCAATTTCAAAAATTTTCCACCACAGAAAGAGCTGCTATAAAAAAAATGTTGTGCATTTCAGTCCTTTTCCCTTTTTTATGATGTCTTTGTGATACAGACCTACTACTATAAATACTAAAGCCTGAAAGAGATATGAGATATTATCTAGTACAGTGTAAAGCCATGCACAAGCAGCTTTCCAGAGGACTACTGCTGTGAACAGCTTTCAAGTTTCTGATTACACAGTATAGTCAGCTCTCTATTCAATAACAACTCAGAGCAAAACATCCTTAGAAAACCAAAATACAGAATTCACCATGTCACAACTGAACAACATATCACTAAAATGGCCTCATAGTTTTCACCAAAGTGGTCATATAGTTTTAAACAAATTACATTCATTCAGTCAATCACCAAATCCTTAATTCAATCGCAAAGTACAAAAGTCAAAGTTCTCCACTCCTAGCTCATGGTAAATGATAATCTTCTCTGTCAGTACACAGTATCCAAGTAAAGTCTCCTTTCAGCTTGACTAGAGTCGGGCTCTCGGCTTCCATGGTTCCTCTTCCATGGTCCCAGCTACAACTGTCACCTGGGTTCAAATGCAGGCAGCTCCCAGTTCCTTGTCCAACTCCTTGTCCAGTTCTGCATCTCTAGCGGCAAGCACCCCAGGGTCCCCAGGGTTGCTGCTAACACAGATTCTTGGATCTGCTTTGTTAAAGGAAAGCAACTCAAAATGGGTTAACAAGCTTACTTTAATCAGTCAAATATGTATAGTTTACCTAGTTCAGGGGAAAAAGGTCAGCACCGAAAACTTCAGAATATGCAGACAGAATTATCAAGACAAAGAAACAGATCAAGTAGACAGATTTTCCAAACTGTCCAAACATTACATCCATACCAAATCAACATCTGGGGTTTTCAAAGCCAAGGGTGGGGGGCTCTGTAGCAGCAACGGCTTCCCAGAGTTTCATTAAATCAAATCACAGAACACTTCTCAAAGTGAGCCCCAAAACAAAGGTACACATCAGGGCTTATATAGTCTTCTCCTGTCTCAGAGAATGTAACAACATTATTGACTCACTGGCCAATCAAGAAGTATCTATTGAAAAACAAGCCTCCCATCCCAGGCTCCAGGTGCACTTTAGCCTAGGGGCAGGGAAGATCTTACAAATTTACATTCCCACTACAGCATCCAGCTTCCATTCCATCTTGAAGTTCACAGTGTCCAGTCCACCTTGAGTCCTTCATAGTTCCTCTTTCTGGGAAGACAAAGCTGGACAGAGCCACAATATTGTCCATGCACATTGCCAGCACCATCATCAATTCACTCTCTGCCTGTGAAATCAGCTCAGACCCACAAACAAGGTCTGAGAACTCAACATAAATCTTCAACACAAAAATTAACACAGACCCACAAACAAAGTCCAGATCATCACAGGTCAGCACAGATCATCACTAAAGTCCCATGATCTCCAAAACCCTCCTCCAGGACTTCTATATACATACAACCAGAAAATCCTCATTCAGGGCTGCCAGTAAGATCCTAGGGCTTCCGTACAAAGTATCACAAACAAACATCAACACAGACAGAGCAGACAAACAGAGTGCCTGGATAGCACAAGTTTTCTCCTTCTTGACTCTGCCACCACAAGAGTATTCTTCTCAGTTCTGTTGTCTCTAGCCTGGGCCTCTCCTTATATATAGTCATTAGCTCCTCCCCTTCCTGTTGCAGGAGTTCATCAGTTCTAGGGTTCACAAGTTGTGGGATTCACATATTCTGTTTCTTAACAAACTTGATACAAGACAAAAGAAATTTGAACTGAAATAGAGTGTTAATTCAATAGCTAAATCAAAGTGTGAACTACTTCTGTGCTTCCCATTACAGTCACCCTCTACTTGGTCTATGAAACAAAAGGCACCAATCTAGCCATGCAATCAGTGCAGTTGTTTATTCCAGGTGGTTTTTTTTTTTCCCCCTGGGGTGGGGGCGGGGTAGTAGAGAGATAAATATTCTAAGAAAGAGACTGATTTTCAGCCAGGAGCAACCCAGGCTAAAATTTTAATCCATCCTCTCAAAGTGAAAAACTATACATATTCTTTCACCCTAAGATACTACTACTGGGCCTACATTCCAAGGAGATCCAAGAAAAAGGATTTAGATATTAAAAATATTTAGAGTAATTTTTTTTTCTATAGCAAAAGACTATTGGCAACCCAAGGCGATATGTGCCAATTAGGGGATGAATGAACAAGTTATTGTTTATGAAATTTATGGAATACTACTGTCCTGTAAAAAGTTATGAAAGGTATTATTTCAGAGAAGTGTGAGAAAATGTGTAAGAACTGATGCAGAATGAGGCAATAAGAAGCAAGAAAATAATTTGGTTTGTAACATTTTAAAAAGTGAAAAAATATAAGTTTTCTGACCAGTGCAATAACCCACCACTACTAGAGGCTCAGTGAAGAAGTATGCTACTATTCACACTTCTTGGTAGAAGCGATGGACTAAATGTAGAGTGAGAAACATATTTTTGGACAGAGTTGATGTTTTGATTGACTATGCATATTTTATGTAGGTTTTGTGTTTTTGTTTTTATCAGTGGAGAAGAGATGGAATAGAGAGAAAAAATCCTTGTTAATTAAAATATAATTTTAAAAATTGATCCCACCCACTTCTCATTTGTCTCTCCTTAGCTATTAAAGATGATAAAAAAGGACAACTATTTTTAAACATTTACTTGAGAGGCAGTGTTGAATAATGCAAAGAATAACGGTTTTGAAGTTCAAAGACCTAGCTTCCAGATCTATATCAAACATTTATTGATGTCTGACTATAGATAAATCAATCTACTTCTCTGAGACTCAGTGTAAATAAGGAAAATAGTCAAGAGACATGGGTTCTAGACCGAGTTTTGTCACACATTACTTGTATGATAATAATTACAACAATAATTGAAGTAACAACAACTAGCATTTATTTTCCCTGCGTCTAGGCCCTTTGATAGGCTTAAGGGCACCTGGAGCCTGTGGGAGGAGGCTTGACTTTTGGGAATGCTTTTTAATTGGGCAGTGGGTCAAGAGAGTTGTTACATTCTCTGAGCCAGGAGAAGGCTATATAAACCCTGATGTGAGGCTTTGTTTTGGGGCTCACATTGAGAAGTGTTGTGTGATTTGACCAGACGAGGCTCTGGGCAGCCTTTGAGCCCCCAGCTTTGAAAACCCAGATGTTAATGCTTCCCTGTCTGGTAACTGTGACTAGGTATGGATGTAATGGTCAAGCAGTTGGAGGCCTGTCTGCTGATATGTTTCCCTGCATTTGTTTTCTGCTTGTAAGCTCTGTATTCTCTGAAGTTCGGGGTGCTGACCCTTTTCCCCTGAACTAGGTAAATAACATATGTTTAATTAAAGCAAGATTCTTAACCCATTTTGAGCTGCTTTCTTTTAGAAAAGCAGATCGAAGAACCTGTGTTGGCAGCCACCCTGGGGATGCTGGGGTGCTTGCTGACACAGTGACACAGTGGATAAAGTGCTGGGGTGAGTCAGGAAGTCCTAAGTTCATATCTGTCCTCAGACACTTACTAGTTTATGACCCTGGGCATATCACCTAACCCTTTTTAGACTAAACTTCCTCATGTGTAAAATGAATTAGAGAAGGAATTGGAAAACTATTCCATTATCTTTGTGAAAAAAACAAACATCTAATTTGGGGTTATGAAGGGTAAAACATGACTTAAATGAATAAACAACAACAAAAAGTAATAAGGTGGAGTACATCATAAGATCAGAATGCTGAAGGATATAAAGTTCATACCATATGAGAATGCACTATCAGATCTGGAGCTATTTATCCTAGAGATGGAAAAATCCAAGATGGGGAGAGGGGGACATCATTGTTGTATTAAAGTGTGTGAAGGTTTATCAGATGGAAGAAATATTAGATTTGTTTTGCATATCCCCAGAGAGCAGAGTAAAACTGAGGATAGAAGTCAATAAAAATATCCAAGTAGAGCTATCCAAAAGGGGAATGGTTGATCTTTCCCTATTATGAAGGCAAACAAAGGTTGGATAACTCCTTGCAGATCAGGTCAATAGGGGATCATTGCTGGGTATAATTTGATTTAGATGGCCTCTAAGATTGCTTCTATTTGGAAAGTTCTGTGAGTCTGTATTTTGGGTGCCTCCATGGTTTTCCATAAACTGAGGCATAGATCTGACCCTCTAATTGAACAAGCTCTGGTTGGAAGGATGCTAGCGGGAAAAAGTAGGGTTGTAGCATATTTCTAGAGAGTCATCTGCCACAATTGTTAAATATGCCACATATAAACCTGGGGCATTTTTGGTTTTAATCATTCTAGGATATCTGGCATAAAATTAGACAGAGAAGAGAAATCTTCTTTGAAAATTTTTTCAGGTTCTGTCAAGCAACCATGTCAAACAACCACATGAGAAGCAAAACAATTCCATTGGTCATCCAGATGTTTGGCATATCTTAGACACAACAAGCAGATGATAGGCCATGTCTTGAACTTTCTAGGCAGATGTTTTGTCATCTCATAGACACCACCCAAGCCATCATTCTTCTCTCTTGGTAACAACTCTTCTATTTCTCTCTGCCTTTTATTACCCTGATGACAGAATGTTTTAATTTATTCAGTCTGTGAGAACTCATTAGCTGACTTTTATTTTCTGCCCATCTGTGATGAGTTTCATTTGAAAGATAGTTTCAAACCCATACTATCCTTTAAAGAAAAGTAATGATTTACTGTAGCAGAAGGTAAGAAAAACTCCCCTCATATTAAAAATGTATGAAAAAATCATTTAATTCACAATATTTCCACTCTATGAACTCTAAAAGTTTCATTAAATGCTAGGTTTTTAGTGCTGCCAGGAGGGGATGAAATTTGAATGAGAGAAATATTTCAGTACAAGAAACAAATAGCTTCAAAGGCTTGGAGACCTGGTTCTGTACCAGTTCCCACTCTCTTCCTTGAAGGGAGTCTCCTAAAGTATAGGCCTGGGGAGGGAGGTCCTACCCCCCATCCCCTCCACTGTGGTCTGCAGTGAGTGATAATCTAATCTCTTGGAACAAAAGAATGCCCCTGACAGTGACAGAATTTACAAAGCCTGCCCCCAGCTCAGGTTATATTCCAGTAATGTTGACTGCTTACCTCTTCATCATTCATTCTGTTGCTTTTCATCTTGTGCAGAGAACACTACTGCCTCTCACTAATCAAATCTGTAGCTTCTGAGGTGCCTGAAAGAAGATGCATAGACCAGGTACAAATGATTGCTTCTGTACTGGTATAGTAAATCACCTCCAAAGGGAAAGATGTATTGCCAACTCCCCCCACCCATCCTTTCATCTGACTTTGGTGTAATTTCTACTTATTCAGATCGTATTTTAACATTAATACATGACTGTATCAAGGTGTGAAGCCTGCATTTCCCAGTCTAAAATGAGGATCTGGGTTAAACTAATATTCTTCTTTAGGTTATAATTTTTACCCCACCTCCCAAAAGTGTGTTTTCTCCAAAACTCTGATCAGTCCTGCTGTCTGCTCTCATGTTAATCTCTGTCCCTAGGCAGGGTCATTTCATTTCAAACCTGCTATCATCACTTCTATGGAGATGATTTTCAAATCCTATCCCAGTTTTCCACTTGGCCTCCAGTGAGTCATAGGTTCCTCAATGACTGCTGGACAATTCTACCCACAAGCCTTGTTGGGATCTCAAATGTACCATATCGAAATCTGAATTTGTCCAAGGATCACAGGATAATAGGATCATAGCTTTGCAACCACAAGGTGCATTGAATGTCATCAAGCCCAATGCCATAAATGAACAAATGAAGAAGAAGAGGCAGACAGTGAGTAAGTATCTTGGGTAGGGTCACACAGTCAGTAAGTATCTGAGGTTGGATTTGAACCCAGGTATTTCAAACTCCAAGACTAACACTTTGTCTACTAGAACAAGATGATTCCCAACTTCCACTTTAATCTTGTCCCTCATTTCAAATGCCATATTTATCATAGTCATGTCAATATCTTCCCAGTCATCAACTTTGACTATATTTGACTATGCTTAATCACTATACACACACACTATAGGTAAATAGGTGATACAGATGTAGATATATACATACAAATATACATTATTTGTGTATATGTGATATTTCATATACCTTATTGCCAAGAAAACTCCAAATGGGGTCATGAAGGGTAGGACATGACTGAAGCAACTCAACAACGACACCAACAACTGGGATTTGTGCACAGCTCTACAGTGGTTCTTATGCTGCACTATGTTCAGGTTCCCATGACTTTGATTGATAACAGGTTAAACCTAGTTTGGCTACAAAAGGAGAATAGAAGAAAGGCAGATTTCCATGACCAGTATGTGGTCCTTTATTGGAGAGATATTTGGCCTTCATAATATTCCATTTATCTTATAAATAATGGTGTTTTTTTGGAATTTCCTAGACTGATAACACGATATCTGGACCAGCTCTTATACACATTTTCAGTATATATGTGTGTATATGTGTACATGTATATGTGTGTATATATACACATATATAATACATGCACACATATGTGAATCTCTTCCTTTGGAGGCTCATAGAGCTTAGGGAAAAGCACTAGACCAGGAGGTAAAAACAAGGGTTCAGGTCTTAACTCTTCCATTAGTTAGTTGTATGACCTTGGACAAAACATCTAACTTCTCTAGACACAAGTTTCTTATGTGACACAATGTGAAGGTTGGATCAGTTCAGCTCTATGATCTTTTTTCTAAATCTAATGAGCTATAATGAGTGTGGTGTGACATGGTAGGGAGATGGGAAAGCACTAAGACATGGAAAAACATTAGACAGGATCTTGAAAGGACATATATAATCAATTGACCAGGTCTGTCAGTTCTACTTGCATAGGACCACACACATCTATCCCATTTTCTGCACTCAGTTTCTACCTGACTTGAGGCCTTGTCATATTTACCCTACGGTGCTATGGTAAACTTCCATTTGGCCTCCTAGGAAGAAAGTAAACAAATAAGCATTTATACAGCACCTATTATGTGCCAAGCATTGTGCAAAGAACCTTTCAAATATTGTTGCATTTGAACATCACCTACACTATGACATAGGAGTTATCATTATCCCTATTTTATAGTTGAGGAAACTGAGGCAGGCAGACTCTAAGATATTTCCTCAGGGTAATATAGCTAGCAAGCCAGATTGGATTTGAACTCAGGCCTGCCTGACAATAGGCCCAAAACTCTATTCAGTGTGCTACCTTGATAACTCCAATATCTTTCTTCAAATGAGAGACAGAAAGAAAGAGAGATAGAGACAGAGAGAATGAGAATCAAGTTCATTTTGTGTTGTTTTTGCTCACCAAGAAGGACCTAAGGAGGAAATGGGAAGTGCAGGTACCTACCATGGTAATGTTGACAACTTAGTACAGCCCCATGTTAGATTCAATGTAACTGACACTATCCTCTTGAAAAATGGAGACAATACTGAATTTTCTGCATTCCAAACTTGAGGGCTAATTTGGGTGCACCTGGAGGTATCCCTTTTCAAGGGATAAGCAAGTGATAAAGCAAGAGATTTTCATCTTATGAACAATAGAAATAGAAGTCAATAAAAATCTATTAAAATGAAATTAAATTTTAAAAATGCTTAAATACAACATCTATAGAACTCTTTGTGATTTACAAAACATAGAAGTGCGTTATCCTGCTGATTCATTCTGTTCTTGGAGGCTACTAAAATTTTTAGGTATATTTTTCACAGATCCAGCCCAATCTCCTGTAGTACTTACATTTATATTCACATTTCTGCCAAATTTACATTTCTTCATATATCTGTGCTCTATCCTTACACAGAAGTCTATCTTTTACAACAAAGAATTAAAAATAAAAAGAGAAAATGGAGAAAATCAGTAAAACAAATCAACAAGCTAGAAAAATTTGACATGAATCTGTAATGTTCTTTGTGTCACCCATAAGTATTCTCTATTAATGAAATAATATTGCCCACCTCTGTTCACAGACACAGAATTCCCCACTATGAGCTTCATGACCCCCATGCAATTGACTCTGGAACCTACATTATTTCTGGGCTTAATAAGAAAGAAGGATGCAAAGCTAGAAGAAATCTTCAAGAAGATCTAGTCTATTCTCCTCATTTTGTAGATGAAGGTTGTTGAGTTGCCTGCTCAGATATATACTATATTCACACCTTCTTACCTTATGGTTGCATGGAATTGGAAATGGGACAATAATAATTTGCCCCATCATCCAGTCATAATAATATCTCTCTATTCACACGTCTCACGTTTCTCTGAATTTCTCATGTTTGTCTTCTTTCAAGGTATAATATACCCCAATCCCTTTATATCACATAATTGTTCAATCATTCTCCAGCCGAGGAATACTTTTTGTTTTCTTTTGTTAGCAAAAAAGTGCTATTATTTATGACTATTTTATACTACATAGGACCTTTCTTTTGCCTTTGACCTCCTTGAGATATATTTACTTTCCAGAGGGATTGCTGGCTCAAAGGTTACAAATAGCTTAACAACTTTTCTTGAATAATTCAAAATTGTTTTTGAGAATGGTTTGGGCTACGTCACACATCTATGCACAGTGTATTAGTGTGCCTAACTGCCCACAGCCTCTCTAAAACAATTTCGAACTTTTTTCTTCTTTACTAATATAAGGAATGTGAAATAAAATCTCAGAGTTCTTGTTATTTACTTTTGTACAATTATAAGGCATTTATAGAATTGTTTCTTATGAGTTTTGATTCCTATAGTTTTTTAGTAATTAATTTTCTTTAAACATCATTATTATTTCTGAATATATCAGTGTCTTCCCTCAGCTCCAATCAGAGTATTCTCCAGTAATAACATGTCTGTTCCTTTCAAAACTATTTACTCAACTCAGTCCACTACTTATCTCTTAGAGAATGGTACAACTGTCTACTTTGGAAAAATTTACAAGAAGGAGAGAAATAAAATTATTTTTATGTTATCCAATACATATTAATGTACCAGAAGTCACCAATGGCCCCTTTGGCTAAGGTTTCAATGCTTTATTTTCTTGAAGAGTAAATGCTGGATCAATAAACTTCAATTTCTAACCAGGGCATAAAAGAAACAAAAGTCTCAAGTTTCAAAAATCCATTGCCACCCAAAATACTAAAAACTGACTCAGACATTTAAGTAGATTTTCCAGGCAGAACTTTATCTTTATCAGTTTACCCCAAGAAGATACTCAATTGAGTCAAGAAATAGATGGTCAAAGAAAAAGTGTTAGACATATTAACTAAACCCAAGGTCCAATTAAAGTCTCACCCTCGTCCCTAATTAACCATGTGATCTTTAATAGGCAAATTGATCTCTGAGTCTCAGTTTTCTCACCTGTAAGGTGCAAATGAAATCTTACCTGATCTACTTCATCTGTTGAACATATGTTAGCACTATGCTATGTACTAGGGATCCAGTATTGTTAAGATCAAGTGAGATGGGGTGCCCATTACTTAAGGAATGCTTTAAAAACTATGACTTGTAAGAATTGATATAGAATAAAATGATCAGAACTAAGAGAACAATTTATATTAAAAGAGCAATATTTTAAGTTTGAAAGATTTAAAATCTCTTTTCAATGTAATGATCAACCATAATACCAGAGAACCCATTGGGGAGCATACTTCCCACTTCCTGACAGAATGGTAGGTTGTGACTAAAGAAGATGAAGAATGAAATATATATTTTTTGAAATTGCCAATGTGGGATTTCATTTTGCTTGACTGTGCATATTCATTTACATATATATTCATCCTTATATATTTATATGTATACACATATGTATATGTGTATACACACATATATTATTAACATATGTATTTACACACATACATGCATGCACTTATATATGTGTACACACCTATCTAGACATATCCTTCCAATGTAAATGGTGGGAGGAAAGCAAAATAAGTGCTTATAATTAAAAATAAATTAATTAGAGATCAAGGGACATATTCGATGTGAAAGTTTTTAGGAACCATTAAGTATCAAATAAAAGGAAAGTCTTAATTATATTCTGAGTCTTATTTTGGGTCACCTAATCATCTCAGATTCTTTTCTCCAATTTATGAATTCAGGATTTCTCCCCTCCTCCATATATTGCTCTTCCAGCTTTAGGAAGCGTGACGATGTTTCCTTCTCCTAGTGCTAAACATGGCAAGATTGTTTCCCAGAAGACAGAAAGATAAGCAAACCATTGATTAATTTAGTGATTTAATCTTTTTTGGTTAAATTTTTAGATGAAATGTGATACACAAAATACCACCTAGAAAGTTTCTAAGTTTTTTCTAGTCACGATTTACCAGACTTAATTTATGATTGGGCAGCTGCTTGTCCTATTTGCCCTTGCACCTGGTACAGAGCCAGATTCATCAAGGCAGCCATTAAATAGGAAACAGGTTAAGCCTACAAATGATATCTCTTACCCATGTCACTATGGACGTACCCTAACAGCCTCTCTGTACTCCAAAGATCTCGTCTACAAAATTAAGGTAATTAGCCAGTGATAAACTGAAGAAACAAGGGCTATGTGTTGTAGCTGCAAAGGACCTGCATCAAATTAGCATTGTTTATAGAACCAATGCTTATGCAGATTTCTTAGGGCATTCTCCTAAAAGCTTGAGATTAATGGGTTAGGTATGCTAAGGAAGCTGGCACTAAAGTATTTGGGAAAACCTGCAACAGCACAACTATGGAAAGATTATAGAGAACAGAGGGTAGATGAAGAGTTAATGTTGGCCAAAATTATGGCTTTGTACAAAGGGGGGAAAAATGTATGTACATATCCAAAGGCATATGAAGAGAGAGAAAGGGAGAGACTATTGACAGGATAACTAATAAACTATTTTGCATAGCTCTATCATCTGTAGGAATCACTTAAAACTATGAACAGTTGTAAATGTATCTTATCTTTCCTTAATATTAAATAATTATTGTTAATAATAGATGCAAGATTAATTTTTGAAAAGCTGAAAACAAGAAGTATTGTTGGAACACAGATCTGTATGACTAATGTGAGGAAGAGAGAGAAATTTGTGAGTAGGTTAATGTGAAAATTGCTAGGACTTTGTAGGTTATTCTAGGGTATAAATTCCCAAATTCATTTGTAAGCAACATCAGAGCATTGGTAGAAGGAAGAGAAGAGGTAAAGGTGAAGGAAAAGGCGAAGGAGAAAGAAGGTGGCAGAATTACAAAAGTATAGAATTGGAGAGTTGAAAAGTAATTCAGAGGTCATCTATGGCACTTCATAAAGAAAAAGAACCCCCACTATAATATTACCAACAAATGGTTATCCAATCTCTGTTTAAAGACTTCCAACGATGGGGAATCCACCTCTTCTCAAGACAACCAATTCCACTTTTCTTTAGTTTTGCTTGTTGTTTGTGTCTTTGTTTTTCTTTCTTGAGATCAAGCCTAGATTTGCTTCATTATAGCTTATTTTTCTCTGGAGTCAAACAGAAGAAATATTAGCCCTCTGACACATGGCATCCTTCCAAATATCTGAAAACAACTATCATATCCCACCCCACCTGCAGTTTTCTTTTCTTTAGGCTAAATACATTCAGTTGCTTAAACTAATCCTCATATGCTGTGGATTCAAAACTATTCACAATCCTGGTTGTACTTCTCTAGAAATACTCCAGTTCCTCAATGATCTTTTTTTTTAAAGCAATTGGGGTTAAGTAACTTGTTTAAGGTTACATGGCCAGTTATTTCTGGGTGTGGTGCTAAGTATCTGAGCCCAGATTCGATCAGAGGTCATCCCAACTCTGAGGCCAGTGCTCTTACTCATTTTGCTACCTAGCCGCCCCTCAATGATCTTCTAAAACCATTGTGCTCAGAAACAGAGCAGAGAACTAGAGGATTATCAACACTCTCTTTTCCTAGGAGGTATATTCCTCTTAATATAGTCCCATAACATGTTAACTTTTGGGTTGCCACATCATACAGCTGACTCATATTAAACACAGTCCACTCATACACTAAGATCTTTTTTCCCCCAGAATAATTGCTATCTAAATATGTTTTTCTTTTCTCACACCAATAAAGTTGATATTTTATTCCCACATGTAATACCCTATTGAATTCATCTTATCAGATTCAAAACAATGCACTAGACTGTCGAGATCCTTGTGGATACTCACTTTTCATCTACTGTGTTAACTTTCCCTCCCAGTTTTGGGTCATTGACAAATTTAAGGAGCATAACATCAAATGTTATTTTTTCTAGGACATGATAAGTTAAATAGAATTTAAAAAAGAAAATGAGCAAAGAGACTGTGAAGAAAAAAGTGAAAGAAATAGAAGGAGGAGAAAAGGAGGAGTGGTGGAAGAGGAGGAGAAAAGAGCAGGAATAAGTAAAGGAAGAGGAGGAACAAAAGGAGAAGAGGGAGAAAAAAGGAAGAGAAAACCATGTGACTGCTTCTGTCTCTCATGTTTGCTTGTTATATTAGGTGATTGGGAAGCATCCTTGAAATGGACCTGCTCAGGGCGACTAGGTGGCACAGTGAGTAAAGCACTGGCCCCACAGTCAGGAGGACTCGAGTTCGGTTCCAGCCTCAGACACTTAACATCCACACAAACCTTGGGCAAGTTACTTAAGCCCAATTGTCCTCCAAAAGGCAAAAAAAAAAATGGACCTGCTCAGGCAACAAACTTGGGAACTGTTGGAACGTATGGTGAGATCCCAAGGCAATAGCTGGCATTCTCCCCTTCCCTGGGAAAGAGAATACTAGGAGAAGATGGCCTGAGTCAGAAGAAGTCTAGCATAGTCCAGTAGAAGATTCATCAGTCTAGTAGAGATATTACAACTTGAAGCAAAGAATATGTGCCATATCACATTTAATAATGGCTCTACCAGGGAAACTAAGCAAACAAACAAATAAGTAAGCAAATAAATATATACATTAACATTATAATGTAATACATAATATTATAATTAATATGATATAAACTTCCAGTGCCAAGAGTAGGAAGAAGTCACATTGCCATGTGTGTTTTCTAGACATGCATACATGTGCTTCACTAATATTTCACTTTAAGTAGTAATCATACTCTCAATGGATTCTGCATATATGTTTAGTAAAGATGCCCCAGGCTTTGGCAGTAATGTTGGATGAACAATCATTGCCATACCATCCCTTCTCTAAAAGCTAATGGAGTCCACTGACTGTTGATGGAGAATACACTGGTTGCTTCTCATGAGCAATTGTCCAAAACTGTGACCTCTCAGGATGACACCTAGATCCCTGAGAGCAGGAATCAGCAACCCCCTACTGTCTGTAATGCCAGTGAGAGTTTGTGTTGGGGAGTGGCCCCAGAATAGTGCCTTTATGAGTAAACAGAAGAACATTTGAGGAAAAATTGATCACTCAGGACCTAGGGAGCTCAGGAAATTTTCTCCAAAAGAATAGGACACCAGAAAGAATCTTTGGAGAAAGCAAAATGGGCAAAGAGGCAGTGGGAAGGAGAGGGAGGCTCAGCCATGGGGGCCAGCCTGTGTAAAGGCAGGAAGGTGGGAGATGAAATACCAAGTTCATGAAAAAAGCAAATAGTTCTATGTTTTCTCTTTTCTCCTTCAATGTCAGCTGTCATTTCTTGTTGCTATCACAGTGCTTCCAGGAACCCTGCTTGCCTCTAGTTTCTTGCTTTGAGATTGCTCCAGGCTGAGAAACCTGATAACCAAGATTTTTTAAATTGTGTCTAAAGTGAGCACAAATAGACTCTGGGTAAGGGCCTGAAGGGCTCTCCTAAGAATAATGTGCAGAGGAAGAAAGAAAAAGCAACCAGACAAATATGCATCCTATTTCTGACATCTATTTTAACTGATCAGATGTCATCCCCCACCCCTTTTTCTCTATTTGTGACTGGATTCTGAATATGACTGACCAGGCAGGAAGTGAAATATGACTGGGTTTATGTAACACAGAAAGTACTGCATTAGTCCCATTATTAAGGTAACTTACTAGATGATATTGGGAGGTAGCCTGCACTGTTGACTTCTTCATAACACTATAGACACACTAAGCTATTATTTTTATCTCTGAGTCTGTTTCCTAATTTGAAAAATAGGGATAAAAGGCATGCACTCACACAGTATTTAACCTCTTATGGTAGTTGTAAGATTCAGGTGTCATAATATATGTGAAGTACTTTGAAGATTTGAAAGCAACTCATTAGTGTCCATCATCCAAAGCACCTTTGTCCCCAACCATATCAGATAGCAGTGATAATACTCAATGTGTGTGCATACAACCTTTCCTTCCTTACACCAAACACACACACACACACACACACACACATATACATACAATCAGCCACTATTAAATGATGAGGCTTTCCAGTTTGTCTGATTAAGTGGCTCCTTAGTCAAGCCTCTCTCTAGTCAATATAATTCTTTAAGTAAGTTCATAGTTTGTACATAATCTGTTCATCCATTTCATAAACTTGATTCATTATTATTACCACAAAACAAACATCTTGTGTTACACTACCAACCATTATTCAACTAGACATATCCTGAATTCAGAAAAGCTTTCAGCAAACATTTTCTTATCTCTTACTTTTCTCAAATTATCAATTCTTTATGATCTCTTGGACAACTGGGCTGTTCAACTCTAAATTTTCAGCTCTAAATTTTCTTTACAAGAAACCTTTCCTAATCCCTCCCCCTCATAATTAATATTTTTCTAAATATACTTGTGTTGTCTCATCCAAGTTGAGTTTTTCCATCCCCAGTCCCTAACACAAGGCCTGGAACAGAGCAGAAATTAAATAAATGTTCATTATTTGGTTTCCTTCCTTCTTTTCTCCCTACTTCACTTCTTGCCTCCCTCCCTTTTTCCTTCCTTCCTTCTTCTCTCTTTTCTTCCCCCTCTCCTTCTGTCTTTCCTTCCTTCCCTCCCTCCTTTCCTTCTTTCCTTCTTTCCTTCCTTCCCTCCCTCCTTTCCTTCCTTCCTTCCTTCCTTCCTTCCTTCCTTCCTTCCTTCCTTCCTTCCTTCCTTCCTTCCTTCCTTCCTTCCTTCCTTCCTTCCTTCCTTGCCCCAGAGGTGCTGGTCCTCCCTGAGTATCCCATGCATCCTTCCCCAAGACTTAGCTTGAGCCTGTACCTTCTTTATGTCTTTTATATGACTGTTTTACCCTATTGAGGATAAACCTTTCAAGGTAAATACAGTGACAAGGGCTCCTGAACTAAGATTTTAGAGTTTGGATCTATAGAGCCCTGCCATGAAGGTCTCTGCTAGACATGGCCTTATTCTAATTTTTACCACTTCCAGCTCCTGCCTCATTTGAAATCTTCAACTATCTCTTCCTTAGAAAAAATCAGGTGTTGACATGCTTTCTTAGCTTAAAGTCTATACAGTAAGTTTTTTTTTTGCAAGCTCTTTTAGAGGAGGCAGACAATTCCTTGCCCTCTATCTACCTGCAATCTCGGTGTCTTGTTCTCACAGATAAAGCTTTTCATCTCCTAGCCAGAGATTTTAAGTCACCAGTGGCCAAACCTCACACAACAAAGAATGAAGGTCATTCCAGATAGCTCATGCCCTGAGGCTTTCCTTTGGTCTCTACATCTTGGTTTAAGCTTTGGGTCTCTTGAACAGAAACTTCTTCCTAACTTACAGTGAGCATTTCATATGCTTACCAAATTTTTTAACACTGAAAATTATCTTTGCAGTATAGGGCACTGAGATTTACAACCTTAAGTCTCATACATTCTCCTAGGATGTGTGGGCAGACAAAAGGTACAAATACAAGCATAGCCCTGGGTCCAGGTCCAAGGTAAATTAGAATTGTGCTAAAGACAGCACTAACTAGCTTTTGAAATGTCATTGTGAAATTTGGAGTTGTTGTTTGTATAATTGTCTGACCTTAAAAAAAATTAGTTAAGAAAATTTTAATAATGGAAATTAAACTTAACTGTATATTTATATATACATACATACATACATATATACATACATATATATGTATATTGAGAGCATGGTTGTTAGACATTTATGAGCACACCAGTGCATGACATAACATTTCTTGAACTTCTTTGGAGTGTAGTAAAAGACTCAGGTAATTAAGTCATCACTAGATTAGAGGCCTAATGACTTTATAATAACAATTTCATCACCAAGCTGATTAACTTTGGATACTGAACACCTTCTCAGGTAAAGGCCTTAGCCTTAAAGGACCAGGGTCTCCTATTGCATCCTGGGCCATCTCCACTCATCCTGATGAACATCTGACCACTGGACCTAGAAGGCTCCGGAGGAGAAAGTGAGGCTGGCGACCTTGAGCAGCCTTTCTCACTCAAATCCAAGTCAACTGTAAGTCATTAAACTCCACCCCAAACCTTATTTAATAGAAGGCTCAGTTCTGCTTGGTTTTGAATCTGTGGCAGGGATTGTCTTTTGCTTTTTTTATCCTCAGCACCTAGGACAGTGCCAAGAACATAGTAGGCACTTAATAATATTTACTGAATTGAAATGAATGTTTCTGTGTCATTGAATCTAAAACAGGGGTGGGATGGGAGGAGAATGGGGAACCAGGTGTGTGTAGCCAGGATGCAGGCCAGCTTATCTGTTACTGGTTTATGAGGCCTGACTTACTTTGTGTTGTTGTTCAGCCGTTTCACTTGTGTCTGACTCCTTGTGACCCTTTGGAGTTTTCTTGGCAAAGATACTGGAGTGGTTTGTTATTTTCTTTCCAGCTTATTTTACAGATTAGGAAACTGAAGTAAGTGACTTGGCCAGAGTCACACAATTAGTTATGTGTCTGAAGGCAGATTTGAACTCACTTTTTCCCAACTCCAGGGCCAGCACTCTATCCACTGTACCATGTAGCTGCCCACTGAATTTCTGTCCTATTAAAATATGGAAGGCAATTTAGTGTAATGGAAAGAGCTTTACACTGGAAGTCAGAGGTCCCAGGTTCACATTACTCCCTGTGTGAACTTAGGCAAGTAATGTCATGGTTCTATTATCCCTTCCTGCCCAAGTCTATGACCTGACTATACCTCACAGTCTTTACCTGAATAAAATTGACTTGCCTCATCAGTAACATTTGTGTGAATGTTCCATATGAAAGATTGTATTCTTGCTATAATTCTTTCATAGTATTGTTCTTTCTATTTGTTTTTGTTTGTGGGTTTTTTGTTTTTTTTTTGCTTTTTGGCGGGCGGAGGGCAGGACAATTGGGGTTAAGTGACTTGCCCAAGGACACATGGCTAGTAAGTGTGATCATGTGTCTGATGCTGGATTTGAACTCAGATTCTCCTGACTCCAGGGTCAGTGCTCTATTCACTGTGCCACCTACCTGCCTCCTGGTCTTCCTATTTGTACCCCTGGGGCCCAAAAAAGAGTAGACACTAACAAATGCTTTTTGATTGATTGATTGGTTGATTAAAGTTTTATTGGTCTGCCTATTAGAATATCTCTAAAACACTTGGAGCCTAGGGTGACCATCTTTGTTATAACAGATGGGTGTTGCTCTCTCCCCTATCACACCATAGCTGTCGGACATGAGAGATCTATTCAAGGAGGAATCCCCACTTCTTACTACCTCTGTGACTGACCAAGTTATGCAAACTTTCTGGGCCTCAGTTTCCTTATCTGTAAGGGGAAGATGTTGGACTAATGATCATTACGGTCCTCAGCTCTAAATTTAGAGTGCCATCCTTCTTTCTTCTCCTCACTAAAAGTCATCTGCAAAAAGCATTAGAACTCCACCCTGGGGGGGCGGACACCCTCCAAGGAGATCATTTTGGCTTTTAGCCAATCGCACATTCAAAGCCTGAGCATTGGGGAAAAGTCAGCTTTGCCCCAGCCTGATTAGACTCCCAAAGAGTGCGCTCTCCATCCCTGCTGGATAGCAAGGCAGCTCACCTTACTTTCTTTCTCATAGAAATCCTACAGCAACCAGTCTTTGATGTTTTATTTAAAGAAGCTAGCGCTTTGATGAACAGCTCGACCAGGGCTATGCAGATCTCTCCCAGCTGTCTAGATGGCCCCTCATCTCAACCAAAAGCTGTGGAAATCAGCTCTCCTAAAGGCTTATTCTCTTTCCCCCACACACGTCCTGAGTTTTATTTGCCATCCCTTCCGTCTCTGAGGATGTGAAAAACAGTTTGTGAGAAAATTTATAGGGAATTCTGAAGGCAATAGGAGTGGGAAAAGAAGGGATGGAGATGAATAAAGTTTGGCTCTGTGTGTGTGTGTGTGTGACAGAGAGAGAGAGAGAGAGAGAGAGAGAGAGAGAGAGAGAGAGAGAGAGAGAGAGAGAGAGAAAGCGAGAGAGCAAAGGTAGTGTGAGTCAGTATTTGTTTTGGCCTACAAATATCATGCACCACATCATATACATTAAAATTCACTACTATAGAGCAAGTGTTCTTAATTGGAGTCTGTGAGCTTTGTTTGTGTTTTGATAACACCATTTCAATATATTTGATTTCCTTTGTAATCCTTTATATTTCAAGCATTAAAACATCACTCTGAGAAGTGGTACATAGTCTTCAGCAGTCAGAGAGTTCCACCAAACACATACATTAACAAGTTCTGATCCACTGGAGGGAGGCTGTGACACTATTCAGCTCAGTTGGTGTGGTCACAGGATTCAGGGCAGTCCCAGATTGTGAGCTATTAATGTGGTAACAAGGTGTTAATACCTAATGATGCAATAACAAAGTACAGTCTCTATCTAATTGAAACAATTTGATTGACAGGACTACTGTGTGGTATGTCTGGGGGCTTTAAATAGGAAAACCCTAGAGAGATCTAGCAAGAGCTGAGGTAACTGTCAGACAGGAGCTACCTGTGGAAAAGACCCCTTTGTAGGAGGAAGGGCTTGTTCACTTCTCACTTCCTTAGTACATCTACTTGTAGATCACCCAAAATGAGATGGCCCCCATCCAGGAGTTGGAAAATCCTTTCCAACAAGTTCAGGACCCAGGAGAGGGAGCCACAGTGACATATATTCCAAATAGACATGGTTACAAAGATGCTATCAATAGAAGATGAAAACAGCTTCAAGGAGCAGGACTTTTTTCCACTGGAAAGAAAGCTGGTTGTGGATTAAAAGAAGAGGTAGTCCTATAGATTCAATTTGTGGAGAGGATCAGACCATGAGAGCCCATCTAAACTACTCACATAGTTGAGATGCTGTGTCCAGGGAGGAGTTTAATGGTGATTTCACTAGGAGTGAAATGGCCTCAAGGCCTATAAATACCAGAGGAGTAAGTTATTTTGGGCTGCATGTGTCCCTACACATTTCCCTCACAATTATTGTACTTTTCATTTGGGCTCACATTTCTCTAATAAGCTCCATGTAAAATTTAGAAGGAGGGGTTGTAATTAGTGTTCTTCCTTTGTCATTTTAGTAAATGCCCTTTTCCATGAGATAATTATGTCTATTGACTGACTGATAATTAGAAACACACTGCTGGGGGTACATGAGTTATATTGTTAGGAACAGCTAACCTGAGAACACCTCCTAGAGCCCAAAGGCAACAGCCTTCCTTTGAGGACTTAACCCATAAATGTGAGAGCACACTGGGAGAATAGGCCAGCAGGGCTTCCATATTATGTATGTAGACCAGGAAACCCTCATTCATGGACCTTTTAGAAGACACCTTAGTTTAATGCCAGGTTTTGGGTGTGCTTTCATTTTAATAAAGTCACAGTTTGAGCCCCAACTGATGTTCTTTTTTTACTAGATGAACCATCAGAAAAATGACATTTAATCTGATAGTATAGAAAAATAAATAAGGAACCCTTCTCCATCCCCACACACTCCTCTTATAAATACCATCTCACACACAAACATGATACAGTGGGAGAGGAACCCAGAGAGAAGAGGAAATTCTATAAAGAAAATTCATCATAATCACATATTTCTTATGTGTGGCATTAGACCCCTTTATGAAAAGGATGAAACTATGGATCCTATCTCAAAATAAGGCCTTTAAAATATATAAATATACATAGGATTACAAAGGAAACCAACTGTATTTATATACAATTACCAAAATAGATTTGAAAATTACAGTCTTCAAGTTAAGGACCTTGGCCTCATCAGGGTAATTAGCTTAAGGTAGAGATATATCAGTAAGGCAAAGGACTTTATCTCCTTCCACACACTCCAAACACACACTCACTTCTTAAAGAGATCTATTCAATGAGTGGGCCTAATCTCACTCTAAGTGAGTACCTGAAAAGACCTTAGCTTAAAAGGGCCAGAGTCTCGTCCTGGGTCATCTCGTCATACCGATGAATATCTGGGCACTAGATCCAGATGGCTCAGGAAGAGAAAGTGAATCAATTGACCTTGCACAGCTTTTCCTCACTCAAATCAAAGTCAACCATCATTTCCCTGATGCCATGGTCCTCTTTGAGAATGAAGGACAAAACAACACACACACACATACACACACATGCACCATATGCCAGAGAGAAATGAACTTAGGTTCTCTATATCAATCTCTCTAATCAGGATTACACATTAGTCTAATTCAGGTGCTGCGAAAATTTAATGACCCATTTTGTCTTTTCTTGAGTGACCCCAAATGCCCAATTGTTTTCTATGCATCCTAAGAAAGTAAGGATTGGGGGGGCAGGGTGGAGAATAAGAAAAAGGAACATAATTGGCTTTAAATTTCTTAAATCTATGGCTCTAATTTTCACTTAGAAGGTTGAATAGATTCCTAGATTATCTTTCTCACAAAGAAATGCAGGGAGAGTCACTGATTAATAAAGTTTCAAAGACAGAACCTAGTGCTCATCAGACATATAACTGAACCCCCGACAGATATCATTATGCTGTGGTACCTATGGTACTTTTCTCTAGTTTTGTCCCCTGGAAGCTTCTCCATCATGGAGCATGGTCTCCCCCATTCCCTGCAGGCTGTCTAAGAGAAACCAGCAGCCAGTAGATAGAAACCAGTAGGGAAGAGGTTATTCCCTACTCTCTTCCTTTTTTTAAATGTGCTTTTGAGAATGGCAGTTTTGATGTGGCTAGCACAGACCCACTATTTCGGAGGTTAAAAGGTAGATCTAATGAGGAGGAACTTATTTATAGCTTTGCCTTTGGCACGATAAATTCCAGGAAATTTTTGGATTTAGCTTTATGACTTCATAGGAAAAAATAACCTGCTGCCAAAGTGGTTTTTTTCTCCTCTTTTTAGTGAAAGCCTAACTAGGTGACTTTTTAAAATAGAACAATGTGGAGGCCAAGCGATTCAACTGGTTCTTCGGATTTGGCTATATCAAGTCCATCTATTTCAGGAGGCAGACTAAACTATGGGTGCTGCTGAAAAGATGGGCAAAACATAAATGTTCTTGCCCAAGATCTTTGAGCCAGAACAATGACATTTTTATCCCTCCTTAAACTACCCCCACCTTTTTTTTTTAATTCAACTATACCTGTTGTTTCCTGACTACAATGGAAGCTAACCCTTGGTCCTAAATGTGATCTAGGTTTTAAAGAAAGGAGTGGGATTGGCTTTATTCTTTTTAAATGAAAATTTCATCCTTAAAAGCTGGAGTGCTGCTACCGGCCAGAATCTCATTATAATTTGAATTTTCTAGCTAGACAGGAGCTTGAGTCATAATAGAAACTGGTTTCCTAAATTTTCCATTTTTCTCTGAACTGTGGCTTATCCAAGCCCTAGGATTCTCCTTTGTGCCTGCTAGTCATGGTTTGGATATTTCACTATTCATTAGCACAAGACCAGGAAGAGGAAGGAAAGCTTAATTGAATCAACTTTGCTATCAAACATGTGATAAGGGTAAACTCAAAGGTTTCACAGGGACAGTCAATGATAGTGTATTAACAAAAAAAAAGAAAAAAGAGTAAAGGAAGGAGATGGAGGAGAAAAAAGGAGGAGGATGACAAGAACGAGGACAAGGACAAGGATGAGGAGAAGACGGAGAAGGAGAAGGAGAAAGAGGAGAAGAAGAAGAAGAAGAAGAAGAAGAAGAAGAAGAAGAAGAAGAAGAAGAAGAAGAAGAAGAAGAAGAAGAAGAAGAAGAAGAAGAAGAAGAAGAAGAAGGAGAAGAAGAAGAAG
>NW_027185804.1:19126821-19165386 GCF_028583685.1 Petaurus breviceps papuanus
GAAGAAGAAGAAGAAGAAGAAGAAGAAGAAGAAGAAGAAGAAGAAGAGGAGGAGGAGGAGGAGGAGGAGGAGGAAAATCCTGGACAAAAAGGAGACCCAAGTTTGGACCTTGTCACTTAAATTAGCTCAATATTTAACAAATCCCTATGGCATATAAGGTACTAGGGACTAAGCAAAACCACCACCAACAAAAGTCCCTGTTCTCAAGATGTAAAGTGATAATAATAACAGTAATAGTAATAATAAAATCAATTACTATTTGTGTAACACTTTAAGGTTTTAAAACAAAGTGCTTTACAATTGTTAACCCATTTGATCCTGACAACAATACTTTAACCTAGGTGGTATTATTATCTCCATTTTACAGATAAGGAAACTGAGGCACATTTAAAGTACTTGTCCAGAGTCACATAGCTTATGTCTAAAGGAGGATTCAGACTGAGGTCTTGATTCCAAGTATTGTGCTCTATCCACTGGGCCATCTATCTGCTTTGATTTATTATGATAATTACAAACTAATTTGAGGAGATAATACTAAGCCTGAAGGTACTGAGGTCAATTTTTCCATAGGAAGCAGTGCTTGAACTAGGCTTGAAACAATCTACGTATCTAAAAGAAGGTTTGGAGGGATTGCATTCCAGGCATGGGAGACAATCTGTATGAAGCCACAGATTTGTATGAGAAAACATTAAAATCAGGAGAACAGTAAGTAGCCACCTTTTGAGGAAACACAGTATGATAATCAGAAACAGGTATGAAAATGTAGGCTGCAGCAAGGTGTGCTAGCTGGGGAAAATGGGGAAGAAATTTTATCTCTCCAGGGTCAAGATTCTACAAGTATAAAACGAAGATTAATTTAAAGACACTTTTTATTGTGTTGTTGTTCAGTTGTATTCAACACTTCATGACTACATTTGGGGTTTTCTTGGCAAATATACTGGAGTGGTTTGCCATTTCTTTCTCTAGCTCATTTTGCATATGAAGAACTGAGAAAAACAGAGTTAAGTGATTTGTCCAGGGCCAGGGTCACACAGCTAATAATAATAATAATAATAATAATAATAATAATAATAATAATAATGTGTCTCAGACTGGATTTGAACTCAGGAAGACATATTTCCCTGACTTCAGGCCCAGCACTCTATCCATTGCACCACCTAATTGCTAAGATTCTTTAACAGCTCTAAAATTCTGTCATCCACAAGAAAATCCATTTACCAAATGGCTACTTATTTTATGTGAGACATTGGACTGAATGTCAGTTACAAGGAGACTTATCTTCTATCCAATTTTTGTCCTCAAGTCCAAGGGCAGGATGAAAAACAATGCATAGAGGAATATACTTGGAGGTAGGGAGTCCTGGGTCTTTCCAAATCTTACCTAGGATACTTAAGAAATGTGTTTCCTGAACAAGCTACATTTAATCATCTGGAAAATGAGAATAATGGCACATATGAATTTCAAGGTCATGTATATAAAGTCGTTTGCCAGTCTTAAAGCTCTATATGAATTTTGGTCATCATTGTCATCACCACCACCACCATCATTATAAACATCATCATCACTGTAACCCTCACCACCAACACCATCATAATCACCAGCAAGACCACCACCACTGTCATCATCATCATCATCATCATCATTGATTTTATGCCATAGGGATAAGAAGTCATATTCAAAACCAGAAGACTTGGTCTGGAGTCCTGCCCCTGACACTCACTGGCTCCATGAATCTGGGTCAGGCATCTAATTTCTCAGTGCTCTAGGCAATTTTCTAATACTATAGATTGCAAATAAGGTATTTACCTGCATTGGTAGAAGGAATTTCTTATCGGAAACTTTCCTGGGTTAAGGAAATAACCAGTTACTATTCTTATTATTCATCTCACTTAGGACATTAAAAGAGGTATATTTAATTCAATACTCCAAAGAAGCTATGACTTTGCCTGTGTATTCTCTCCACTGGACCACTTAACAACTTAACCGACAACCATCCATCCCCATTATCCTATGTGATTCTTTCCCCTTTCTTTCTTTGAATTCTTTTTGAAGGATCCACATAATATGGAGGGTGCCTTACCCCTGCAGCTCCAGATAGTGGAAGATAGGAAAGCAACACTCCAGCTGTTTATCAGCCATAATATTTAGTGATTGATATTTGCTCAAGCACTGGGGGCAGATGTACAGACTAGTACATTGC
The DNA here is from genome assembly GCF_028583685.1 of Petaurus breviceps papuanus. Lineage (NCBI taxonomy): Eukaryota > Metazoa > Chordata > Mammalia > Diprotodontia > Petauridae > Petaurus > Petaurus breviceps. Next base: position 19,129,022 of record NW_027185804.1, read on the forward strand.
TAATCAAAAGGAGAGTGTGAATCTCTCTGTGTCCCAGTTGGTTCCATATGAAAGATTTCCTGTTATGAGACTTTATGAACTATATAAACTTGCTAGAGGTCTCTAATTTGTACCTATAGTGCAATAGAATGGAAACTCCTTTAGGGCAGACTCTTTTTTTAATCTTTGTATAACCAATGTCTTTTCCACAGTAGGTGCTTAAAAATATATTTATAGGATCGCATTAAAGAATAGGAAGGGGGATCTCTCAGAATACTTCATTCTTCATTATGATCAGAAAAGCAAGTGCCTTTTCTGAGCTTTGGAAGTTACTTTGCTTTGGTGGATAGAGTTGGATGTGGAGTTAGAAAATCTGAGTCCACATCCTGCCTCACACTCCTGCTACTTGTGTGTCTTTGGGAAACTTTCTCAGCCTTACTTTTCCCTTCTGTAAAATGGTGATGATATTAGCAGCACCTACCTCACAAAATCATTGTTAGGACCAAATGAGATAATACGTGAAAATTGTTTTGCAGACAGACCTTAAAAGACTCTATAAATGAGAGATGATGATGATGATGATGATGATGGTGATGATAATTGTGATAGCTGTGCGTTTATCTAAGACCTAGTCTTCTCCCATTCTCTTCCTTCCATATTTCAGATATCTCATACTCATTAACTCTTTTTTACCTGAGCATAGGTAGAGGTAAGAGAGAGGATGTGAAGGTTGTTTATATACTTTATCCCCACAGCAAATCCCTTTGGAAATGAAGACAGGTAAAGTGACCCCCACATTCTACAAATAAAAAGTCAGAGGTCCAAAGAAGTCCAGTGGGCTGCCTGAGGTCCAACAGTTCATAACTTGTCATGAATCCAGGGGCTGTTTGTTGTCGTTTGTTTTCTTGTATTTTAATGCCTTGGTCACCCCCTTTCCTTTAGGCTGCACTGTCTCTGATTCATGACCACACCATCTGGAATGTTTAGGATTATAGTCCATATAGGACAATAAGTTTCACCAAAATTGAAACAATTCTTTTTCTTTTCCAGCTATATGTGAATATGTATAGTTGCCTATATGTATACATAGTAACATATATGTAGATACAGTATACATATAGACATATATTGTGTATATATAGTAATACATATCTATTTACTAACATATGTGTGTTTGGTTCATTAGCCAAATTGCTTTTATTGTTTTATTTTCCTAAATTGGAATGAACTGAACCCAGAGCAAGGCTAAAGTCAAATTCTTCATAGGGGTATATATGATTTTCATTTTTTACACTTCATTCTGAGAAAGAAATGTATATTGCTGAGCCTCTAGAAATGTCAAAACATTGTTTGCTTTCTCTTTTGGAAAAATCCCTCTGTCTCCAGGTCAGTTCAAAAGTCATCCTATAGGGAAGAAATGTTTCACCATGGAAAGGAGAAAACGGAGATATTTTGTCTGGATTCTTACTCTTGACAAGATCTACAAGCTATTAGAAACATTGTCAGAGATACTACAATCCACAGCTGAAAGAGGTCAAAGATTCCCTTATTGATAGTTTCTGATCTCAAAAAAGAATTTCAAAATAACCTACAAATAAATGTTGGCTCAAAGGATAGTGGCAGAGATAGTCTCTGGGGCCCCCTTTCCTAATTAAACTTAAAACTAGTCTTTCAGACCATTGTTGTTCATTCCTCATTTTCAAAGAAGACCGATGATATCATGAAGTCATGTCGAATTATTCATGATTTGGATTTAAGTGAAGTAGTGTTCTACAAAGTCATCAACCTCATTCTCTCTTCCAGAATCTTTGAACTCCAGTGGCAAGACAGAAGTCAAGATAGCTAGCTATGGCTTGGGACCTTGACATCTTTAACATATGACAAAACTCCACAGAATCTGCTTCTGCCTCCTTCATAGACTTTGGAACAAATTGCTCTCATACACCATTCAACTGGAGGAAGTCTTCATATGTTTGGAGAAGGTATCCCCCAAACTCACCAAAGGGTTTGAAACTTGTCAATTACTCTCAACGTGGTTTAGCCCATCTTGTGAGGCAGTTTACTAGAGTGTGGCCACAGCACATGCTAAAGCTTCTTGGTGACACAGGTGAGAGTTGAGTGACATATGGACACCAGAGGTGGATGAGCAGCCCCAAAAAGGACTTAGCAAGCCCTCACACCAGAAGTGCTAGTACTCTGTGAATAATCATATATCCCAGTAAGGGTATAGGCAGCTAAGTGGCTTAGTGGATAAAGTGCCAGATCTGAATTCATAAAGACTCATCTTCATGAGTTCAAATCTGACCTCACAAATTTACTAGCTAGGTAACTCTTAAAAAAAATTCCTTATATTTCAGATCATAGTCACATGACCAAGGGAAACCTTGGGCATGTATTCAAATAAAGCATATCTCTTCCTTACTAATGGACTCATTTAATTTCTTACTTCTTTATCCAGTGGACTCACTTAGCCAAATGTTTCTGAACAAACTCTCAAATTCAAGGTAGGAACTAGATGTTTCTTGTTGAAACTTCTGAACACTTAGCTGGACCACTTTTCTCTTTGTAAGCCAGAGTATATTGTATTTATGTGGGAAATATCTCATGTGAAAATAAAAACAAAAACTACAGTTATCTTCATTACAGGGGTAGAGAATGCCTCTGTGCTAGGTGGGAATTGTGGTACATTTCATCTATTTTCTGATGGGACATGTTAATGAAATTTTTTTATTCTTGGCAGACTAAGAAAATAAACAGTCTCATCTCTTTAGTGATGATAATAAAGCAGGAGGTAATCCTCATTGGCTTGCAAATTCCAACATGAATAATTTTTCATTTGGCTTGGTTCATGTCATATTTAAACTATATGTGACTTGTTCCCCCTGGGTAATATAATGAATCCATAGAGCTCTGGGAAAAATCAGGGATTCTGATGAATCACATATAATACATCATTCAACTGGGAATTTTTATTGTAAACTTCAACAAATTGCATTTCATGCAATCCAAAATATGTTCAACTATTCAATAGGGAAGCAATTTGTTTAATCCCTGAGATGTCTCATTTCATTTTAAATTGCTATGGATAAGGAACAAGGATGAAGTACAGGAAAAAATAGTAATTTTCATGGTACAAATGTGTGTTTTATATGTGTATATATATGGATATATACATGTATGTGTGAATGTGTGTATATATGTATATACATACACATTATTGGTTTTAAGTTAACTACATATCAAGAATACAATTATTATATTATGGTATCAGATATTTGAACCAGAGCTTTCATTGTAACTCAAAGAAAAATATTTCTTCCCCTCCAAGAGGACTGAGCAAATAAATTAAGACACTCATTTAGCAATTATAAAGTGCCTGCCATATGCAGACCACCACATAGGGGCTGGGAGAGATGCAAACATTAGATAAGGCATGGTGCTTTGCCTTCATCAGATTTGTAATCTTATAGAAGAAGAGGGCATGGATTATTTCCCTCCAGTACTATAATTTCATTGGTCTTGAGTAATGGTGTCCAACTTAATTAAAAATAGAAGTCATTAAATCATACTTAAGGATCACTATATTCAACCCATTGACAATTTTGAGGTGCAATGTTATCTATGTTTTATTATATTTTCTATTTATTTTTCAATGTTTTAAAATTGTATTTTAATCTGATTGGGGGACACTTAGAAGTGTTGCAGATACTAATGCCATCTGTGGGCTTGACAAATCTGGAGTAAAAAGTTCCCTCTACCATTACAGACTATTGATAATATATGATTGAAAAACTTATTTATAATAGGTAACATAACTTACCTGCTCAAAGGTATTCTTAAAGCAATATCGCTGTTACTGTAAACAATGTTGTCTTGGATCTGCTCATTTCACTCTTCATTATTTCATGCAAGTTTTTGCCTGTTTTTTTTTCTTAAATCATTGAATGTATCATTTCTTATAGCACAGTAGTATCCTGTCATAATCATATACCACGACCTGTTCAACTATTTCCAAATTGATTGGCATCCCTGAAATTTCCAGTCTTTTTGCCACCACAAAGAGAACTGCTGAAACATTTTAAAACATATAGGTTATTTTCCTGTTATCTCTAATCATCTTTGGAAGTAGACCAAGTAATGGTATTGCTGGGTCAAAGGGTATAAGTAGTTTAATAACTTTTTAGGCATAATTCCCGATTGCTCTCCAAAATGGTTGGATCATTTTACAATTTCACTAACAAATTAGGGTCCCAATTTTTTCCACATCCTCTCCAATATTTGTCACTTTCTCCTTCTATCATTCTAGCCAATCTGATAGGTGTAAAATGATATCTCAAGGTTGTTTTAATCTGCATTTCCCAAATAAATACTGATCTAGAGCATTTTGTACGACTATGAACTGATTTCTTCACTGGAAAACTACCTCTTCATATCCTTCTAAAGAACTGATAAATAGAAGTATGTATACAAAAATTTTACACACACACATATATATGTATATATCTAATTCTGTTCAATAGTAGCCATTCCTAAAGTGGGGGGAAGAGAAAAAAGATATTTACATAATAATTTTGTAGTACATTTTAAAGGAATAGCAAGTTGTGCATGGTAGATTTACAGGTTCATGTACAATCATCTTTCTTTATTGTACTATTATGGAAATGCTTGCTTTATTCCATAAATTAAATTAATTTAAAAAAAATCTTTGACTTGCCTAGAGGAATTTTGGGGCTCTGAGACATTTAGTGATTCCCCTATCATCATAATATTTTTCAGAAGCAGACCTTGAACCCAAGACTTCCTAATACCCAGATTATCCTTTTATCCACTCTAGCATATTTTCTGAAGAGAAATCAATATTGTACCAACATGTTAATAAAGAGCCTATCAATATAAAAATACAGAACCTAGGAACAGTATAAAAGTTCATTGATTGATAAGCTCATGGGAAATTTGTGAAACAAATAGCTAGGTTGTGTACTAGCTCTTTTGGTTAATAGGCACAAAGGAAAAGAAAGCTGGTAGGTTATGTTCATGTGGCAACTGCAACATTTCTGCACCCCCCCAAAGAAACAATGTGTGTGCTCATCAGTTGGGGAAAAACTGAATAAACTGTGGCATATAGATACCATAGAATATGATTATTGGACAAGAAATTATGGGTATGAAAGATTCCTATCCATATGAGCTTCAGATTTTGGTTATTAATCAAAAGAACCAGTACTTGACAACATATTGTTTTACAGATCTTGGTGCACTTTTCAATCATCAAACTTTTATGGCATGCCTATGTACCAGATACTTTATTGTAGTATTGCGACTATATTTAATTCTTTTTAATTTTTTTGTCTTTATCAATTTGTTCATTTACTTTTAGTTTAGAAGACTCAGTTCCACAGTTCTTTGAATTTCAAATTTTCTTTTCCTCCCTTCCCTCTCACGCCCCCCCCCCCCCACATAGCAGCATACAATCAGGTATAGGATCTGCAGATACTTTCACATTAGACATTAGTCAGGTTATAAAGAAAGATTGTATTGGATGGAATGAACTATGGGAAAGAAGAAACAAAACAAAACAAGAAAAAGAAAGAGAGCAGGTAATTTGCATCAATCTGCATTCAAATTCTGTTCTTTCTAGTTCTTTCTCTGAATGTAGATATTTCTCTCCAACATGAGTCTTTTGGGATTGATTTATATTTCTGCATTGCTGAGAAGAGTCCAGTCAATCAAAGTTGGTCATCACACATATGTTGTGTCTGTAATTGTGTACAAATTGCTTCTGTTTCTACTCTTCTCACTCAGCATCAGTTTGTATAAGCCTCTCTAGGTAAATATGAACTCCATCTGCTCTTCATTTCTTATGGCACAATATTTTCCATTACATTCATATGCCATAACTTGCTCAGCCATTCCCCAATTTTGATGGGCACCCCCTTAATTTCCAATTCTTTGCCACCACGAAAAGATCTGCTATAAATATTTTTGTTCGTATGAGTCTTCCTCCCATTTCTATGATCTCTTTGGGATACAACACTAGAAGTGGTATTGCTGGGTCAAAGGATATGAAATTACTTATAGCCATTTGGGTATAGTTATAGATTGCTCTCCAGAATGGTTGAATCAGTTCACAACTCTACCAGCAATGTATTAGCATTCCAATTTTCCCACATCTTTTCCAGCATTTATCATTTTCCTGTTTTGTTATCTTACCCAATCTGAATGGTGAGATGGGGTACCTCAGAGTTGTTTTGATTTGCATTTCTCTAATCAGTCGTTATTGAGCATTTTTCATATGCTTATAGATATCTTTAATTTCTTCCTCTGAGAACTGCCTGGTCATATCCTTTTACCATTCATCATTTGGGGAATGACTTGTATTCTTATAGATTTGATTCATTTCTCTGTATATTTTAGAAATGAGGCCTTTATCAGAGGCATTGGTTATAAAAATTCTTTCTCAATTTTCTTCTTCCCTCCTAATCTTGGTTACATTGGTTTTGTACAGAAGCTTTTCAGTTTCATGTAATTAAAGTTGTCCATTTTGCATTTTATACTGCTCCCTAATTCTTCTTTGGTCATGAAATCTTCCCTCTCCATAAATCTGACAGGTAAACTATTACTTGCTTTCCCAGATTGCTTACACTATCATCATTTATACCTAGATCATGCACCCATTTAGACTTAATTTTGGTATACAGTGTTATATAATGGACTATGCCCAGTTTATGCCATACTATATTCTAGTTTTCCCAGCAGTTTTTGTCAAAAAATTAGTTCTTATCCCAAAAACTGGGGTCTTTGGGTTTATCAAACAGTAGATTATTATACTCATTGACTTTATAGTCATTGAGTCTTGTGTACTCAATCTATTCCATTGATCCACTGCTCTATTCCTCAGCCAGTACCAAGTAGTTTTGATGACTGCTACTTAATAATACAGATTAAAATCTGGTATAGCTAGGTCACCTTCCCTAGCATTTCTTTTCATCAATTCCATTGATATTCTGGACCTTTAGTTCTTTCAAATGAATTTTGCTACTATTTTTGCTAGTTCTATAAAGCAATTTTTGGTAAATGTATTGGTATGGCACTAAATATGTAATTTAATTTAGGTAAAATTATAATTTTTATTATATTAGCTTGATCCAGCCATGAGCAATTGGTATTTTACATTTAATTCTTGAAAGAAAGAATAGGACATTGGAGAGAGGGATAGGTGAAGAGGTAAGAAGTCCTGTGTTCAAAGTCTGCTTCAGAAAAAATATTGCATGATGGTAGGTGCGTTACTAGTTCAGAGAATCTTGTGAAGACTTTCATAAACTGAAGCAATGTGAAGTAAGCAGAACCCAGAGTTAATGAAGGAAAACATTAAAAAAAAACCTTCATTCATATCAATGTAATAGCCAAACTTGATTTCTGGGAACTCATAGTGAAACATAATTACCTTTTTCTAGGTGGAGGGGTTCAGAAATTTCAGGTGTGCAACTAGATATGCATTGTAATGAACAATTATTGGATTGTTTTGGTTTATTAAGTCTTGGGGAGGAAGAAAAAATTAAAGAAAAAAGGAGAGAGGAGAGAAAAAGGGGGTAGGAGGGAGGAAAGGGAGAGGGAGAGAGGGAGGGAGGGAGAAAGGCAGGGAGAGAGAAAACACATGCAAGTTTGTACACCAAAGCTCCCGTGAAGCAGGCTATGGCCCATGTGTACAGTTTTCTGAGGATGTGGGGATACAGAGATTCCAAACAGAAGCAGTGACTCAACCTTCCTCTCAGATTCCTGTTGCCAGTTCCCACTGTATAATTATCAAAGGGTGGCTTGAGGGTGACAGCATCAATAAGACACTCATTGAGGGGAATGTTATTCCAGATGGTTTGACAATGTCACCTGCTCCAGGTGTTGTCACTCAGCCTGGCAGAGCCCTTTGTCATGGTCTCTTGGGCCATTTGGCTGCACTAAATTAACATGAAATCAACACTTATTTCTAGCCTATTTTAAATAGGTCCTCATCAGAGCGTGGGTTCTCCCTCTCTTTTCACCATATAAATAGCAACCTAAGAAAGGCATTCATTAAAAGGGTGGGATGATAATTTCACCCATCCCATCATACCAGACCTTGGCATTTATTTCTCCTTTTGCTTCTGGGCCCTATATCTCCACAAATGCAGATGCAATGTGGAGTTGACTCTAAAGTCCCAAGGACAACTGTAAGATGAGAGGCTTCAATGCTGTCTTTAGTGCCAACCAAATTGCTTAACTAAGCTCATTGTGTGGTCAAGCATTCATCAGCTTGAAAATTTTTTGAATCCCCTCTTCCCAATGATCCTATAAAACTTGCTCATGCAATAAATGCTTTTTTGGTACATTCCCTTTTAGTTTCCAAATAGACTCTGAATCTGTAATTTCACTTGAATTGATAAGATTAATTATAAAAACAAAACTTTAAAGGTTTTTGCCCCTTCTACGCTCCACACTTAAGGATGATGACCTCCCCTTTTTTGAGATAAAAACTTTCAAGCTGTTGATGAAATAACTTAATACCTGTGACAGTTTATCCAAAGGGAAAGGGCCATTGACTAAATTATCCTCTGCTTTATTTTTTTTGCTTCAGTTTTGATAGTCCAACTTTAGTGAAATTGAAAATTGTCCTAAAAAATTACTTCACTTTCTGGTTGTCTTCTTTTTCTTTCACCTTTTTTTTCTTTCTGACCTTTCTCTTCTCTTTTTCCCCTTCCTTCTATTTCATCAGCATACACCTCCTCCCCCTTTTTTTCTTTTGCTTTTTGGAGGGCAGTTGGGGTTGTGACTTGCCCAAGGTCACATGGCTAGCTTTTGTGTTAAGTGTCTGAGGTCAGATTTGAACTCAGGTACTCCTGACTCCAGGGCCAGTGCTCTATTCACTATGACACCTAGATGCCCCATACACCCCCCTTTTTTAAACTAAATACAAACAATTTACTAGGGAAGGAAGGGCACAGGAATAAAACCATAGTTAGTTTTAAGAACATGAATAGGGATTGGGGTGTGATCTGGCAGTGGGGAAGATGCTTTCAGGGCTCTACACCAGGTCAAAGCTAGAGGTCTGTAGTCAATGTTAAGTAGGGAAATTTCTTACTTTCCTACATCAAACTTTAGATGTGAGTAAAATTTTCATTCAGTCTGATTTATATGATAGATTTTCATGATCCAGTAAACAATCCCAGCCACTCATATGGCAGTCTTCCAGAGGCTTATGAATGAGGCCTGTAGAGTCATGGGATCATAGCCATATTGCTAAAAAAAGACTTTTAGATATCATTTAGTTCAACCCTCTCATTTTATAGAAGACATAACTCAATGAAGGAGTTGAGGTCTTCTCCTCCTAACCAAGGGAAGTTAGGTGATGTTCCCAGGGTCAGTCACAAATATGGGATTTCAACCCATGATCTCTAATTTCAAACCTGGCATACTCCACTTGATTAGGACTGCTTTGTCCTGCTATGAGCATACACACCCAACTTGGGATGGGAAGCAATGATATGAGAGTGTTACTGATAGGTAGATTTATTCAAATTCAAATAAGACCCTCCCCTCTGTATTCCTACACAGAATAAATAAGCAGATAGCTTATTTGAAAACTCAAAATAAGTCAATGCTTAGTGGACAGACTATAACCCATAGCTGAAAGTCAAATCTGTGTTAGGTGTCTGAGATTTTTCTAAAGCCACAAAAGACCACATTCATATGAGCAAAATATTGGATGTGGACAAGTCAAATTCTCTAGCAGTAGTAACACAATTTTAGACTTTTCTTTTGCACTCTTACAAATTGTATGCTATGTGTCCAGTTTTGTGCTAAACCTTATGAAGGATTACCAAAATGCATAGACATACCTGTGATTTCAAAGAGTTTAAAATTAATATGGAAAACAAGACAGACATTAATACTTATGGGTGATATATGTGTGTGTGTGTGTATACATTCATATGTGTGTGTGTATTTTCCCACTGGGAAGCATTCCTTTTGGATTCCTCCATCATATCCCCAGAATCTCTTCATCCTGTAGGATCACTTCAGCCCATAACTCAGTAGGTTTCTCTGATGCTAGTGCCGCCCCCCCCTTTGATTGGAGGGTGGATAGTTCCTCCTTTAAGAAGGTTGCCTAGGTCAGCCATCTCTTCCTTTCCCATCCACCTGCACTCTGCTGCACTCCTCTGGACTTATCATTGCCACCCTCTCTTGCCTTCAAATTCCTTGTATATGTTGTCATGTCCCCCCCTTAAGAAAGAATTGTTATTTGACTTTCTCTATATATCCAGTACTTAGCACACTGCCTGAAACATTACAGGCACTTAATAAATGTTTCTTTAGGGGGTGTAATGGGAATGTAAATTTTTAAGATCTTCCCTGCCCCTAGGCTAAAGTGTACCTGGAGCCTGGGGTGGGAGGCTTGTTTTTCAGTAGATACTTCTTGATTGGCCAGTGGGTCAATAAGGTTGTTCATTCTCTGAGCCAGGAGAAGGCTATATAAGCCCTGATGTGTACCTTTGTTTTGGGGCTCACTTTGAGTTCTATGATTTGATCTGAATTGTGGGAAGCCATTGTTGAGAGCCCCCCCTTGACTTTGAAAAACCCAGATGTTGAAACCCAGATGTTGATTGGGTATGGATGTAATGGTTGGACAGTTTGAAATCTGTTTACTTGATCTGTTTCTGTCTTGATAATTCTGTCTGTATATTCTGAAGTTCCGGATGCTGACCTCTTTCTCCTGAACTAGGTAAACTATACATATTTGACTGATTAAAGGAAGCTTGTTAACCCATTTTGAGCTGCTTTCCTTTATCAAAGCAGATCCAAGAACCTGTGCTGGCAGCCACCCTGGGAACGCTGGGGTGCTTGATGCTACAGGGGGCGGAGTCAAGATGGAGGAGTAGAAGCATGACCTCCAAGCGGCTCCAGCTTCCACCTTCCCAATCTATGTAAAAAGGGACTCTGAACAAACTTTGGAGCTGCAGAACGCACAAAATGACACAGAGAAACTAACCTGCCACTGAGGACACCCATGCAGGCTGGCAGGAATTGGCCAGCAAAGCGATCTGGGAGCCGAGGACAGGTCCGCGTAAGCCAGAGGTTTTAGCCCAGTGGGTCTGATCAGCTGCTGGCCTTAGGGACACCAGGTGATCAGCAGCAGCTGTGGCCCTTTCCAGATTTATCAACACACAGATGCAAAGGACAAAGTGAGAGGTCAGTGCAGTCTGGACTTTGAGACCCAGTAAGTGGGAGTGCCTTGGCTTTTGCCCCCCTGGAGAGAAACCACTGAGACGCCTGGCACAGCCAGCCAGCACCATGTGGTAGCTTCAGCTCCTGGCCTGCAGAGTGTTAGGGGACCAAGTGACCAGTCTGAGGGGTAATCTCTCTTACTTTAACCTGCTTGGATCTGGATTGGAGTCTAGGGTGGCGGTCCTGGGGTGTGTGTCCAGCTTTCCAGAGTGTGTGGAGGCCTCAGAGAGGGCATCCATCTAATACCTCCAGCAGCTGAGAAAACTCAAGCGTTTGGGATGAAAGTTCCCCTGTCTGGTGGCAGAGTCCTACTCTGGCAAAAAAAACCCAGGGGTCAAGTGACTGAGGGGTGATGTGACCAGGCAAAGGAAACAAAGCAGACAGAAGATTCCAAAATTAGACTCCTATTTTGGGGACAAAAAGGAGTAAAGCATGGAACAGGAGGAAGACAGTGAAGTCAGAACTCCTGTACCAAAAGCTTCAAAGGAAAATATGAGCTGGTCACAGGCCATAGAGGACCTTAAGAAGCAGATAAGAGAAGTGGATGAAAAATTGGGAAAGGAAATGAGAATGATGCAAGAAAATTTTGAAATGAGTCAACAGCCTGACAGAGGAAAATAACACCTTAAAAAATAGACTAACTCAAATGGCAAAAGAGGCTCAAAAAGGCAATGAGGAGAAGAATGCCTTAAAAATCCGAATTTGCCAAATGGAAAAAGAATTTCAAAAGTTCAGGGGTGGCCAGGTAGCACAGTGAGTAAGAGCACTGGACCCAGAGTGGGCATGACCTGAAATTGAAGCCAGGCTCAGACACTTAGCACCCACCCAGAAACACCTGGCCATGTAACATTGAGCAAGTTACTTAACCCCAATTGTTTAGGGGTGGCCAGGTGGTGCAGTGAGTAAGAACACTGGCCACAGAGTCAGAATGACCTGGGATCAAATCCAGGCTCAGATACTTAGCACCACACTCAGAAATAACTGTCCATGTAACCTTGAGCAAGTTACTTAACCCCAATTGCTTTAAAAAAAAAAGAATTTCAAAAGTTCACTGAGGACAATCATTGCTTCAGAATTAGATTGGAGCAAATGGAAGCTAATGACTTTAGGAGAAATCAAGATGCTGTTAAACAGATCCAAACAAATGAAAAAATAGAAGGCAATGTGAAATATCTCATGGGAAAAATCAGTGACCTGGAAAATAGATCCAGGAGAGATAACTTGAAAATTATTGGACTACCTGAAAGCCATGAGCAAAGTATGAACCTAGAAATAATTCTCCAGGAAGTTCTCAAAGAAAACTGCCCTGATGTTATAGAACCAGAGGGCAAAATAGAGGTTGAAAGAATCCACTGATCACCTCCTGAAAAAGATCCCAAAAAGAAAACTCCTAGAAATATTTAGCCAGGTTCTGGAATTCCCAGATTAAGGAGAGAATATTACAAGCAGCCAGGAGGAAACCATTTGAATATTGTGGAAACACAATCAGGATAACCCAGGATCTGGCAGCTTCTATACTGAGGGATCAAAGGACTTGGAATATGATATTCCGGAGGTCAAAGGAGCTGGGATTAAAACCAAGAATCACCTACCCAACAAAACTGAGTATCATGTTTCAGGGGAAAATATGGTCATTCAATGGAATAGAGGACTTTCAAGCATTATTGATGAAAAAGAAACAGAGTTGAATAGAAAATTTCACATTCAGGTACAACAAGCAAGAGAAGCATGAGAAGGTAAACAGGGAAAAGAAATCATAAGGAACTTATCAAAGTTGAACTATTAACATTCCTACATGGAAAAACAATAATTGTAACTGATGAAACTTCTCAGTATGAAAATAGTTGAAGGAAATATATATATATATATATATATATATATATATGTCTATATATGAGGTTATATGGGCATATGAATACATATGTGAATGTGTGTATATATGTTTACAGGTATACATAGATAGAGGGTGCAGAACCAATTTAATAGGAAGGGATGATATTCAAAATGTGAAATTAACAGTTAAGAGAGGAATATAATGAGAGGAGATGGGAAGAGACAGAATGGGGTAAACTATCTCATATAGAAGAGGCAAGGGAAAATGGTTACAATGGAGGGGAAGAACAGGAAGGCAAAAGGGAATGTGTCAACCTTATTCTCATTGAATTTGGCTTGGGGAGGGAATGGCATACACAATAAATAGGGTATCTCACTCTACAGGAGAGTAAGGGGGAAGGGGATGAGAGGGGGGATGATGGAAAGGAGAGCAGGCTGGGGGTGAGGGAAGTTGGAAGCACCCACTTTTGTAAAGGGACAGGATCAAAGTAGAGAATAGAACCAATGGGAATTAGGATAGGAGGAAGGGAAATATAGTCAGTCTTTTATGATATATCTACTATTTTATTGCTTTGCATTAGCTACACATTTACAACCTATACTGAACTGCTTATCTTCCCAGTAAGGGTGGGTGACAAGGTAGGAAGGAAATGAATCTGGAATTCAAAGTTTTAAAATCAAATGTTTAAATATATATACATATATATATATATATATATATATATATACACCATTATTAATACCATTTTACATTTAATCGGGAAATAAGATATACAGGCACTGGGGCATAGAGATCCACCATGCCCTACTGGAAAAGTCAAAAGGGGTATGGGAGAAAATGTGGGAGAGAGCAGATTGGAGGAGGGGATATCCTGTGGGACTGTTATTCTGGGGTGGTGGGTAGGGGAAAAACGGGGAGAAAATTTGTAACTCAAAATCTTCCAGAAATGAATGATGTATATCAGAAGTTAATAAAGTATTTGAAAAATGGAAAAAAAGGACTGAAAAAAAGTTGATTCACAGGATAATGTAAATTGTAATAGTCCTTATTCAAGATGATTTCTATAATACATGTAATTTTTTTCATTTAAAGAATAAAGCATCATATAAATTCTCTCCTCAAAAATGTTTATTTACTGTCTGTCGTACATGGTGTTTCCTCCTGGGGAAAATTGATATAATGATAGATGTGACATCTACTTAACAAGCTTAGTATGAAGTCCAAATCAGGTAATGGATTGTAAAGCGGTTTCCAAACTCAAAACTCTAAAAATATCAATAATGAAAATTATGATAATTATAATTGCAAAACAAAACTGAAACATATACATCATTAAGTAATTAAGTCTGGATTTATATGCCACAGACTTTAATGCTACAAGGGATTAAAATAGTCCCATGAGAATCAGTTTAATCAGGAAGATTTAATGGAGAACATGGGAACTTGACTTGAGTGTTAAAGAGTAGGTTGCCTTTCATCAGGCATAGAAGAGAAGTAGCCAAAGGAGTAATAGTTTTAGAAAGGTCAGGATAATTAAAAACAGTAACATTAATAACATATTTCTATAGTAGTTTATAATTTTCAAAGCCATGTGTGTGTATGTATATGTATAAGAAAGACTGTATAGTCACCAAGTTTTTGAAGAGTTACAGAAAGTACCAAGATGTATTCCTATGACAAAGAGTAAGCTTCCTTCCTACATACTCTCATTAAGTATGCTCAAAATCAATTCTGCCTAAGATAAGACTGGTTCTGAACACAGATCCCTTTGGGACTATGCATTTGAAGCTTCATCTCTAGTTAAAAAATATAGTGTATCTAGTAGAGACATGTAGACATTTGCAGATAAGAATCTAGCTAAAGTCCAGTGCAGAGATCAAACGGAATTCTAAGTAACTTCTTTGATAATTCAAATAACTCCCTTATCCCTTCTTACTCCAGTGTCAACTGACTTTCAGAAGGTTTATACTATCATGCAATAACAAACTGAGCCAACCTAAAAGGAAAAAAAATCACACTTATCAACATTAACTTGATGTTCATTTAATAAAATTTATGTGTTCATATGCTTTTTCAGTAATTTGGGTCCTTTTAATCACTGAATTTCAGAGTCTGAAGGAAACTTATTGGCCACCTCATCCAACCTCTAACTCAAATTGAATACTCCCTATGATATACCTGATAAGTCAACATGTAGCCTCTGTTTGAAGAGATGATGATGATGGTGATGATAGTGGTGGTGTTGACGTTGGTAACGGTGATAATGACGATAGCAGTGATAATGGCGATGATGGTGATGATGACAATGATGATGATGACGATGATGATGATGATGATGATGATGCTGATGTTGATGATGGTGGTGGCGATCATGGTAATGATGATGAAAGTTAGGTACTATATAGTGCTTTATGGTTTGCAAAATGCTTTAAAGACATTACCTCACCTGACTGGGCAATGGACTTGGTCATAATTGGGACAACAGCAATAAATGCCATTATGATCTAAATTTTAAAGATGGGCACAGAGGCTAAGGGACTTACTGAGAGTTTGACAGTTTATAAGTTTCTGAACTGATATTAAATTTAAATTTAAATCATTAAAATCATTTCACCCTAAATTAAGACATCTATGTAACACATGGTAAGGAATGTAGAATAAAAATCATGAAGTGCCCCATCACTCATTTCTTTCCCCCATCCTTTCTACCACCCACCATCATGCCCTTTGCAGCCTGCTTTGTCACTGGAAGTAGTCCTTATTGCATCAAGTCATATCCTATCACTTTACAATTGAGGAAACTGAGGTTAGTGAAGTGAGTTAAGTTGTTCAAGTCCACAAACACAGTTTAGTATAGGAGTCAGAATTCAAACTCTAGGGATGTAATTCCAAGTATTTTCATGTTTACTGAACCACCGTGTCTCTCATTATATGTCAGTATATTAGTCCTTTTGATAGACTCAAATTTCCTTGAGGCCAGATACTATTCCTTTTTGTTTTTGTACCCCTAGAACCTAGCATAGAGCCCTGTGTAGAGTACACTTTTAACTGATGCTTCTTGAATTGAATTATCTTTTCAACGTTGCGAACTCTGATCCTCTAACTCCATCAAGGACTCAGTCTACTGAACTCTGTGGTCCCTTCCTTCTACAAGTAGAGTTATTTTATATTTTATTGTTTTCTCTCCCAAGCATCATGTATAATTGCATTGGGCACCCAGTGGTGCCAGTAAATATTTGATTGCTTGACTATGGATTCTACTGTCAGCTCTTGAGAGACAATAGAACAGTGAGAGCCATATTGGATCTGGGATCATGACCAGACTTCAAATCATGGTTCTGACACGTCTATACTGTCTGTCCCTGGATCTCACTGGCCTATAGTTCCCTCAATAAAGGAAGTAGATAACCAGTTCAGTTCTAAAATCTATGATCCAATGGTTCTCTTCTGGGTCTCTTCTCTTCTTAGAATAATCCCAGAGGACCTTAATATTAAGAGGGATGATTTGTTCAATAAAATTCATGGTTAATTTAGCAGTTACTTCTAATTGAGCTCCTCAGGTTCCATAGGTTACTTGAGAAGTTTCAGTCTTTGTTCTTAAGATAAAAGGCAAGTTATATTTTTCCAAGAGTCAGTAATTTTGAGAAAAAAGTTCAAGTTCAGGTCAAAGTGCCAAACTGATATATTTTAAGAGGGAAAATACAGCAAAACACATTGTATTCTAAGCTTTAATGCCATCACCCCCAGGTTCTGAACAATGTCATTTAATGCCTGATGAATTATAGCTGATAAAATCAAGAAATTTGAAAGTATGACGGGAACTAATACAAGCAATTTTTCATACAGAAATAACTCTATTAATGGAAAGAATGCATTCAACTTTGCTCTACACTCTAGAACTTTAGTACATCAAGAGATGCAGAGAGGAAATAGAACGGACCCTTGATATCATCAGAAGATTTGGGTTTGAGTCTGAACTCCCAGCTGAGCCACTTACTACTTGGATGATTTTTAAGACATCATCAAAACTCAGTTTCCTCATCTATAAAATCAGTGAGCAAATAAGTTTGTATAGTCTATGTTACAAGGGGATTCTGAGAAAAAAAAATGTTTGTATATGTTGGTATATCCATACACACACAGTGTCCCAAATGTATCAGATTAATTTTTAAGTTTTCATATGCTAAAGGCATACTGTCTTTTGAATACCCAGTATACGTGCTTATGTTTCCAAATCATATACATATTTACATATGTGTAGATACTCATGTGTATATATTATAGTTATATATGCACATGTATGTGAATGTGTTCATATATAAATTTGTGTATAGTATATTTATGTGTATTAATCAATCAATGACCATTTATTAAGTGCTTACAGTACTGTGCAAAGTATTGGGCACATAAAAGAAAAGAAATACCAAAAATAATAACTTCCTGCTCCCCAAATACTTACAGACTAATAAGGGAGACCGCGTGAAAATAGACACACTCATTCTACATACTGAGTTTAAGGCAGGTAACCTTAGGAAAGCAGACTCAAACACAAACTTTAGCATGCCTGAAAGGAATCTTAGGCATCATCAAATAGAATGCTCTTATTTTTATGCATTGATTTAAGGGTCAGCAAACTATTTCTGAGCACCAAATCTAACCTGGTACTGAGTTTTGTACAAGGCCATAAAAACAAACAAAAAATGGGTAGTGAGATGAATTTAGTTTTTAGCTATATTTTGCCAACTGTTGTACAACAGTTGATAACAACAACCACAAATAAAAGTTTGGCATAGTTTTAAGGACTTTCTTGAATATAATTTGTTAGGTAGAGAATTTCAGAATTTAATAGGAATTGGGAAATAAACAAGAGAATGTTGGGATGCCACCCCCAACAATTTATACATGAAGAAATTAAGGCCCAGAGATACTAACTGAGTTGCCCAGGTCAAACTAAGTGTCTCAAGTGATATTTGGATCAAGGTCTTATTGATTCCAAGTTCAACAGTCTATACTTTACATCATGGTTTTTGTGATCACAGAATGGGAGATAAACAATAGAATGTTAGAACCACAAGAGGTATTTTAGACTGTGGAATATCAATGCTCCAAGTAACCTCAATGAGCAGCACTATCATTTTACATACTTGCTAAAAACCAATAGCAAATATTTTCTATTGGTTTCTTGGGTGTTTCCAGGCTGCTGATTCCACCTGAATGAAATCTCATTGTATATACAGATGATAGTTTCTCTCCATCGCTGCCAGAAAACCATCATCCAATATTACCACTTACTTGACTGCTTGTCAAGGGGAAAAAAAGGAAAGAAAAAGATGAATAGCAACAATAATAACAACAAGAAGAGAAATTGGTCTTTTTTGGTCAGCTATTTTTAGAATAATATGACTAGCAATTTCCTGTTCAATGAACCTGACAGCATGCGGGAGAGTCTAGGATACTCCTTGAAATAAGCATGCTGATTATTCCTCTCTTCAATTGATTCTGATTAAAAAGCCAACTAGAGCTTATTTCATGCAAATTCATACAACTAGATGATTATCTTAAATGCTTAGTATTACCATAGAACCCTAGTCCAATGTACCTGATAGAGTTTCATATTAATAACCTTGCATAGTGGTTAGTGTTTCCAAAGCTCTTTCTTCATACAGTAACCCCAAATGGGGCAAGGGGCATAATCCCCATTTTGAAAATGGGAAAACTGATAAAGACAAGTTGTTACTTGTACAGGGTCACATAAATAGCAGTTATCTAAACTAGGAGTGAATCCTTGGCCTTCTGATACTAACACAGTATTCTTTCTCATAAACCAAACTATCTGTCAATTAAGAGTATACTGAAGCTTTCTTTATTGTTCATCAATGGAACAGTGTAGGGAGTGATCAAAACAAATTTGTAAGAATGGCTCTTATTCATAAAGGTAGACTGAGATACCTGGATAAGGATTTATTTTTATGATTTAAAAAGTGATGGGAAATACCTTTGTTTTTGAAGATTCTGCTTAGTATATTGGACACAGTGGCAAGGGTATTGGATTTGGTGACAAATCTCTGTTCTGCTATGTCCTACCTTTGTGAACTTGGGAAAGTCACTTAACCTCTATGGAAGTAGAGGTTCTATTTTCTAATAGATGTTCTATTCTAAATTTCCCTCTGATGTTGTATCAAAGTTGGCCAGAGTTACTTTTATGAAGGGAAAGCAATTGTTCAGAGATATTGGTGTTAAAAGAACAGAAATAACATCCCTGTATTATATAGGAGCCTTGAACTTCTATCTTCGTTATCTAGAGGACTCCTGGTAAGGTAAATAATAAGGTGGAGGACTAGATCCTTACAAACTCTCAAACTTCTCCAAAATAGAAATAATGTGTAAGAGATAAATAAATGTAAACTACCTCCATGGTCTAAAATTCTAAGAATCCTAATAAGATAAAAAAAAACCTGATGAATTTACAGCACAAAAGGCTAATCCCTGATACCTAATAAGTTCACTAGTACCCCATGCTAGTGCCACATACCATGCTGTGCCAGGGCTACACAAGCTATCTGACAGTATTTCTACAGAACTCAATTTTTCCTTTCTCTCTCCCCAGCACCATGGAAAGTCAAGTCAGAAGTTTTCTCTATCTAAGCTGAAGTGTGACAGTGTTCTGTGCTGAAATAATACTCAGTCAAAGAACAAAAGAACAGAAAGAAACAAATAAGTATGCTAGTATATATAGTGTTCTGCTAGGCCATTAGGAAAGGGGCCAGGCTTCTTGATGAGGTCAGTTCTTTTCCCCTAAAATCCATTTGGGGTAAAGATCGAGTCTATTGAAATGTCAATTCCCTATTGTGGGAGGAGATAGAGACAGCTTTGAAGTCTGACCTCCAGAATAACCACCATTAAAGTGGAAGGAGTCAGAAAGTGAACAATAGAACAATATAAGAAGAGAAAAATGGTGGAATTACCAGAGATATCAGAAGGAGAAAAAACCCATCTTGAACATAAATAAAAAAGCAATAGAAAAAATAATAGCATAAGGGAATGTGGACTTTATTTCAACTGCTGTTGATATTCACTCATTGAGTTGTATCTGACTCTTTTTGACCTCATGCATTTGTCAATGGGGTTTTCTTGGCAAAGATACTTCAGTGATTATCTATATACTTCTTTAGTGTTCCCTCATTTTATAGATGAGAAACTGAAGTAAACAGGGGTTAATTGACTTGCCCAGGGCCACACAGTAAGTGTCTGAGACAGGATGTGAATTCAGATCTTCCTGACTGAAGGCCCAATGCTCTGTCCACCAGACCATCTAGTTGGCCCTATTTCAATGAAACAAGTCCAAAATCTATGAATAAATATTGAAAGACAAAAGAAAGTGAATCAATACTTGGCAAGAGAGGTGCTGTTGATTCCCATGTGGACATGCAATCATAGCAGAATGTTCTTGAGGAGTTTAAAAGAGAAATAAGAATTACAAAATTCTAATTTTTTGACGATATAGGAGAAACTATCAGTTGAATTGAAAACCTTGAATTAACAATGGCAAACATCATCAAAGAAATAAAGAAAAAAACAAAACAGAGACCAGTTTAATTGTTATGCAAATACACAGAAGTGAAGGATAATCTGGGAAGAGAAGCAAAAAGCAATAACATTAAAAGAAAATGCAATCTCCATACAAGCAAAACACATTTTTCTCAAAGACAGAATTCAAAGAGACAATTTAAGGATTATAGGTCTCCCAGAAGAAGAAAATAACCTGGAAAAGCACTGAGTACTCTACTGAAAGAAATAATAAAAGAAAACTGCTTAGAATTTCTAAACACAGAAAATAAAGTTTTGATTAAACAGACACACACACATCACCTCTCATGATTTACAAATGCTAGGACACATAATGATTAAATTTTAAAAGTCTGAAAACAAAAAAAATGAAATTCTGCAAACAACCAGGATAAAGACTTTTAATGTAAAGGGAAGAAATTAAAAATAATGCAAGACTATCCTGCACCCACCAGAAATTACAGGAGTGAATAGTGTGTGTTGAAGAGTAAAGACCAAGATGAAACCCAAGTTGATATAACCTGAAAATCTCAGATTAACCATTATTCATAAAGATGGATGCTCAGTATGAGACATTTGAAGCATTCCTACAGAGAACTGAAACAGAACAAATAGTTTTGTCATGCTTCAACATAACAGAAATACAAGAGGTCTAAACCAATACAGCAAATAAGGAAGGTACAGATATTGAAATGAATTCCCCTAGGGGAAAATGGGAGAAAAAGGGAAAGGAAAATTATAAAGACACCTATGGGGCTAACAATAGCAAAAGTAAAATAAAAATAGATAAAATATACAGAAATTTCTTGTAAAAAGTACACAAGGCAACAAAAACAGAAGTTAGTAACAGACAAGTGAGTAATAGGGGCGGCTAGGTGGCACAATGAGTAAAGCACCAGCCCCAGAGTCAGGAGGACCCTAGGTCAGTTCCAACCTCAGACACTTCACACACACACACACACACACACACACACACACACACACACACATCCAAAAAAAACTAGCCATGTAACCTTGGGCAACTTACTTAGCCCAATTGCCCTCCAAAAAAAAAAAAGCAAAAACATAAAAAGGACACAAGGAGACGAGACTTGGTAATTATGGAAAAATGAACCTAAAGTATCATTTACTAAGCCTCCTAACACACTTCCCAGAGATGATTAAATGTTTTATGTGGGGCCAGATTACAAAACAGATAGGTGCATAAAAGTGAGAGGTGAACAAGATTGACTAATCAATTTGATGGTTAACAGTGAAGTAAAAGTAGTTCCTGTAATCTCAGGAAGAAGAAAATCTATGAAAGAACAGGTTAGGAGGCAAGGGAGATATTTAAATAGGGGAAAGAAGAAAAAAAATTGTTTTAGTAGTGGCAAGGGATCCCACTAAACAAAATTTCCATGGAAATGAGACAGCTTCTATAAATAGAGAATGAGAACCTTATATCTGGAATAATCTGCAAATATCTGATGCTTAAAGGGAACAATCATCCTATCTCAGGAGAAAGGAAACAACTGAGAGACAGGGTAGTGGGAGGGCAAGAAGAAACCAAGAGAAAAGATGCATGGAAAATGGAAAGAAAAATGATCATGGGAGAGAGCAAATGTTAGTAATGGACTATCCAATCAGGGACATAGGAAAATTCCTACCAAGGTGACTACTCTATTACCTGTGGGAGCACAACAAAAAGTTGTGGGGAGTAAGAGTTATATGGTAATAGTCAAGAAACATTTTTTAGAAGTTTTAAAATGGGTTCCTCAGCATTTTTAATTCCATGAGAAATATGAAGATTGAAGAAGGAATAAATGAGTATAAAGGCATTGTTGTTGATTTTGTTGTAATGTTATGTTGCATTATGTTGTGTAATGCATTTGTTATGTCATGTTATGCTATGTTATGCTATGTTTTGCTATGTTATGTTACTCTGAAAGAAAACATACATGAAGAGGCAATATCTATATTACATTTATGTGCTAAGAATTTTTTAACCTCGAAATTGATAAAGGAAAAGTTAATTGAATTAAAAACATAAGCAGTAATGCAATTATGGTGGGAGATTTGAATGTCCCCCTCTCAGTTTTGAACCAATTTAATGGAGAAATAAAGGAGAAACTAGAGAATTGAAGAAATTATTGGGAGGAATGAGCACTAAGATTCATGATGGCTTTTTTTTTAAATTGTACTACTAAAGAATATATACATATATAAACACATATATTAGACAATAGAGATATTTCCAAAGAATAAAAAATACCAAAATAGTACATATATACCAACGAGATCATAAAAAACAATTCAGGAATAAAAAAGGTAAAAAATATATACTCAAATGGAAACTTAATAATAAAATCACAAAGAATGAATTGGTCAAAGAACAAATGATTTTTTTTAAAGTGTCAGAATTTCTGGGATATAGTTAAGGCAGTCTTTGGGTGAAATATAATATGCCTATAAACATACATTAACAGAAAAGAAAAAGAGGGGATTAATGATAAGAATATGAATTTAAGAAAAATTAGAATGTCAATAAATAAAACAGGAAACATTAAAAACAATTTAATAATGCATTAATTGGAAACAAAATCTATAGAAATTAAAACTAAAACTAGCTTTTTGAAAATATTGGTAAAATTGACTATCCAATCTAATTAAAAAGAAGAGGACAAAAGTGAAAATCAACTAAATACTAATAGAAAAAAGTGAAATCACAGCAGCAGAAGAAATAAAAGGATTATCAGAAAGCATTATGCACAACTGTATCCTACCAAGTACAAGAATATAAAATAAAGAAATATTTTAAAGAATATAACCTATATAAAACTAACAGAAGATCAAATAAATAAAGGAAAGGAAATACAACTAGTTATAAATAAATATCAACAGGTGGGGTCCTAATCCTTATGGATCCATGGAAGAATTTTATCAAAATTTTAAAGCACACTTAATATGAGTGCTACAAAATTATTCTCAAAAATTGAGAAAAGGGCCCTCCATATAATTTCTTTTTGTGAGGCAAATATAGTGCCAATACTTAAATCAGGGAAGGATAAAGCATAGAAGGAGAACTATAGACCTATATCATTAATGAATATTTAATGAATTTTTAAAATAAAATCTTGTCAAATAGATTATAGTGATCATCTGAGGAACCATTCATTTTGGTCACCAAATTGCACTTATAACCACAGACAAACAATTCTCATTTATACTGGGGATGGTTTAATGATTAAAAAAAAACAACCAAAATAATTAATTAGATTTTTTAAAAATCCCTCACCCTATTTATTTCAATTCATATAGAAAAAACTTTGACAAAGTGAAATATTCATTTATGCCTTAAAAATGATAACATATACGAAGGAAGACTTTTCAATGACATTAAAATTAAACATTAATTACATTACATCAATGGTGACTTTTTTTATAAAAAGCTTTCTTAATAATGCAAGAATAAAGCAAAGATGTCTATTATTTCCCTTATTTTATATAACATTGGAAATGTCATCAATAGAAATTAAAATAAAAATAAATTAAGGGTATAAACAGCTAAAGAGAAGAAAAAAACTGTGATTATTTTCTTGGAAAATCTTAGAAAATTAAAAAAAAAGTTACTGCTTGAGACAATAACTTCAGCAAATTTGCAGGCTATGAAGTAAACCCACAAAATCAAAAGAATTTCTATATAGTAATCTAAAGGGGAATTCAATTTGAAATGCCTACAATGTGCATGGAATGCCTGGGGCTCTATCTACCAAAGCACACAAAATGCTTGTATAGACTCTATTATAAAACACTCCTAAAAAAAAAACTAGCCTAAAGATTTGGAGAAATAGGAGCAACTAGGGGGCATAGTGAATAGAGCACCAGCCCTGGAGTCAGGAGGACCTGAGTTCAAATGCAGCCTCAGACTCTTAACTGAAAACTAGGCGTGTGACCTTGGGCAAGTCACTTAACTCCCATTGCCATACCTTACCCTCTCAAACAAACAAACAAACAAAAAGATTTGGAGAAATAGTCAGTGCTCATGACTGGGCAAATATAATAAAATTATATATAAAATATAAATATAAAATAATATAATAAAAGTGAAAATACTATTAAGGTTAATAAACAGTTTTATTGCTTTGCTGATTAAATTTTCAGAGTGATACTTTACAAAATTTGATGAAGTGATGAAATTCATTTGGGTAAAAGAAGATCTAGGATGTCAAGGAAAATAATTAAAAGAGGCAGGAAAGGAAGGGGAATGGCAGTTCTATACCTCAATCTGCATTAGAAAGCAGAAGTCATCAAAATGACCTGGTATTAGTTAAACAATTGAAAAGTTGATACACAAAACAAACAAGAATGTATCACAAACAATGAAACCAAATAACCTAATGTTCAATAGATCAGAAAACACGAATTCATTACGGAATACCTCTGTTTTAATTGCAAATTGGAGCTAGATTGTGCAGTCTTGTACAATATTCACATAGAGAATTTATATTTTAACCTGCAGGTAATAAAGATGTAACAAAGATGCTAACAAGATCTATTTCTTAGTACAAATATTTTTGGAGCTGTAGAGATTAAATTGGACAAGGCACAAACCAAAGGTATGGAGACGGATTGCAACAGTGAAGGGTAGAAATAACAAGGTTAACTATCATGGTGACAATGAGAATCAAAAGGTTTTGACATATTTAAGAAATACAATAAGTCTAAGAAAGCTCATCAACTAATCATATATGGAAAGAATTTCTCTTAGAAAAAAGAATCAAAGTTGAATGGACTCGATCTTTCGTGACGAATATGAAATTTGTATGGTCAACAGAGAGAAATATAGATGAGGGGGACATTTGGAACAGGGAGATGAGTTGTCCTGAACCTAAACACATAACCTTCATGTACCTTAAATTTGGGGTTGCCCTAGTTTTAAAGAAAGCTTTAAGTTATATCCATAAAAACCATAGCTTAGAAGTCATCACCAATGTTTCTTTTTTTTTTTTTTGCCTTTTGGAGGGCAATTGAGGTTAAGTAACTTGCCCAAGGTTACATGGCTAGTTTGTGTGTGTGTGTGTGTGTGTGTGTGTGTGTGTGTGTGTGTTAAGTGTCTGAGGCCAGAACCAAACCCGGGTCCTCCCAACTCTGCGGCCGGCGCTTTACTCACTGTGCCACCCTGCTGCCCCTACCAATGTTTCTTTTATGCTACCAACTAGCAGATATACTATTTGATCGACAAAAGATGTTTATTTAAATAGTATGCCAGGAGAAGTACAAAGAATATCCCAACTTTACTTCCAACCTATATACATAAAGGTGCAACCTCCAACAAATTACCACATTGGGCAAGACCACTAATGAGCAAAGGAAACATACATGGAAAATGAATGCATGTGTGTTGAGAACATCCATAGATAGGGCATTGTATGCTCTCACAAGTGATATTCCCACAGCAACCCTTCCTTCTTCCCAGACTGCTGCTGATCCTTCCCCATTTATAGCTATTGATGGTCAATGCCATACAGCTGGTCTAATTATGTCAGTTATCTGTGGTTGGCTGTGTTAAGGTGAACTGCTTGGCAATCACCTCCAGGTAATCTGCTGATACATCACGATCAAGTTGTTCTCCATTGCTATGTACTGGCCTTCTATGCCTGAATTGTCCTTTGCCTCCAAGTCTATGGTTTGTTGTATGCCATACTGCCTCATCTTCAAAGAGGACAATGAGTGATGAGATAAGAGAACAGGACTGACAGTGGAAAGATGAAGACAAATTGGCAAAGAACATCAAGGAGCTTTCAGAGAGTACAAGTCAAGTGCAGGGAGAGCAATATTAGATTGGACAAAGGAGGGCAGGGAGGATGTTAAAAAAGAAAGGAATGGGGAGCAGAGACAAGATGACAGAGGAAAGACAGGGACTCTCCTGAACTCTACCAAATTCTCCTCCAAACAACATGAAATACTACATTGAAAACTTCTAGAGTAGCTAAACCCATAAAAAAGATAGTATGAGGCAATTTCCCATTCCAAGACAATTTAGAAGATCAGAAGGAAAGGTCTGTTGCACTGGGATAGGAATGGAAGGCAGTCTAGTACAGGCTGTGCTAGCACAAGCCACATACCAGCAAACTAGCAGCTGTTCTTAGGGACAAATCAATCAATGGTGGCAGCAATGGCCTCTAGCTATCTCAGCCCACAGATGCAAAGGTCTCCAGACAACTGATCAGAAGGAAATAATAGGACTGACCCTAGGGCAGGACTCTGTTGCATTGCCCATATGCAGACATAGACAGAAGTCTTGGGTTGCAGGATGAGGGCACTGGTACATCAGAACTTATGGCTGCAGGAAAGAGGGGACCCTTTTCACAGTTCAGGGTGGAAAATAGTGTTTGTGGTCAGTTACAACTTAAAGCACAGGACAAGAGAGTAGGAAACATATTTCTTCTTAGATCTTAACACCTTCAAAGAATTTAATACTTACAGAACCCCAGAATAAATGCTGAAAGCCACTAAACCTGAGGCTTGGGACAGGGCTCCTTTTACTTCCAGAAAAAAGCCCAACTTTAACACCAAATTAAAAGTCAAGAAATAGATCAGAAAATAGGCAAACAATACCAAAAATATCCTGTCCATGGAAAGTTACTATAGGGAAAGGGAAGATCAAACACAAAGTCAAAAGAAAACAAGAAAGTCAAAACTGCTATAACCAAGGCCTCTAAGAAAAATATGAATTGGTCTTTTAGCAGTGACAAAAATTAGAAATTGAGAGAATGTCCATCAATCAGGGAATGGTTGATCAAGCTGTGGTATATATGATTGTGAGAGGATACTATTGTGCTATAAAAATGATGAGAATGATACTCTTAGGGAAAAAAAAATACTTGGAAAGACTTACAAGAACTGATGCAAAGTGAAATGAGTAGAACGACGAGAACATTGTATGCAGTAACAACAATACTATAAGATTATCAACTGTGAATGACTTAGTAATTCTCAGTAATACAATGATCCAAGATCATTCCAAAAGAATTATAATGAAAAATGATACCTATCTCCAGAGAAAGAGCTAATGGACTATAAATGCAGATGGATGTGTACCTTTTTTTTTTAACTTTCTTCATTTTTCTTGGGTTTCTTGTATGTGTTTTCTTTCACAGCATGACTAATATGGAAATAAGCTTTGCACGACTACATGTAGAACCTATAACAAATTTCTTTTAAAAGAAAGGAGTGGGCACAGCCAAGATAGTGGAGTAGAAACAGGACCTCCCCAGGGCTCCGACTCACACTACCTCCAATACACTTTAAAAAAATTACTCTAAACAAACTTTGGAGCTACAGAACCCACAAAGTGACAGAGAGAAACAAATCTCCCCCTGAAGGCAGCCTGGAAGGCCAACAGGAAAGGTCTATAGCAGCATGCTGGGAGCCATGCAGAGCCTTCATGTGAGCCATGGTTCCAGCCCCAGGATAGCCCTGACCAACTGTGGCCAGAACAGACTTCAAGAGAGTGAATCATCGGCAGCTTTGGCAGTTTCCAGACTTCTCAACCTATAAATGCCAAAAAGAAAGTAAAAGTTCAGTGTGGAACTGTGCGGGAACTGGGTGGAGAAGAGTGTGGTAAGGCTCCTGACTCTGGGGCAAGAAGTGTTGGAGGTGCCATTGCTACAGTTGCTAAATAAAGTTGTCCCATTTCCTTTTACCTTCCTGCTATTCCCCTCCATTGTAACAGTTTTCTCTTGCCTCTTTTATATGAGATAATTTACCCTAATCTATCTCTCCCTTTCTCCTTCTCCCAATAAATTCCTCTCTTACCTCATAATTTTATTTTTTAGATATCATCCCTTCATATTCAACTCATCCTGTGCCCTCTCTCTATTTATAATTTGAACATACATATGCTCACACTCAAATATATATTTATATATACAGATACCCTCCTATACATACATATGTAGGTATACATATATATGTATATACATATATATATATATATATATTCCTGTCAACTCTCCTCATATGAAGAAAAGTCTTATGAGTTACAAATTTAACATGTAGGAATGTAAATAGTTCAACTTTAATATGTTCCTTATCATTTATTTTTCCTGTTTACCTTCTCATGCTTCTCTTGCTTCTTGTATTTGAAAGTCAACATTTTCTAATCAGCTCTGGTTTTTTTCATCAAGAATGCTTGAAAATCCTCTATTTCATTGAATATTTCCCTCTGAAGCATTTTGCTTGATAATTACTTGAAAGATGGTGTCTATGCTTTTTTTTAACATGGCTTTCAGGCAGTCCAATAATTTTAAAATTCTCTCTCCTGGATCTATTTTCCAGGTCAGTGGTTTTACCAATGAGATATTTCACATTGCCTTCTATTTTTTCATTTGTTTGGATCTGTTTTATAGTATCTTGATTTCTCATAAACTCATTAGCTTCCAATTGCTCCAATCCAATTTTAAAGAAGTTATTTTCTTCAGTGAATTTTTGAAATTCCTTTTCCATCTGGCAAATTCAAACTTTGGGGTGTCCTTTAGCAGGCTGTTGACTTGCTTTTCATTATTTTCTTCTCATTTCTCTTCCCAATTTTTCCTCCACTTCTCTTAATTGATTTTCAAAATCTTTCTTGAGCTCCTTTATGGCCTATAACCAATCATATTTTTCTTGGAGCCTTTTGATGTAGGAGTTCTGACTTTGGAGTCTTCCTCCCACTCCATGTCTTGATCGTTTATGTCCCCCCAAAAAGATTGTATATTCTGTTTGTGCTTCCTCTACTGGCTCATATTGCCAGCCAATTACTTGATTTTTAGCTCTTTGCCACGGTAGAACTCTGCTTCTACAATGGAGAGAGCTTTGTCCCAAATTTCCGGGGTTTTCAAAGCTGCCAGAGCTATTAGGAGGGCGCCATCTCTACAGCCTCCACAAGCTCTGGCTCACTGGCCTGACACCCTAGGACCACCACCCAAGACCACAATCCAGATCAAACAGGTTAAAGCAAGAGCAATTAGCCTCTGAGTGGTCGCTTTGTCTCCATACTTTGTGCAGGCCAGGAGATTCTGAGGCAGCCATATGGTGGGACTGCTGTAGCACCTCACCTTCCCTGCTTCTCACCCCAGGGCCAAGTGCCAGACCGCCCTCTTCCATCCCCCTGTTCCAACAGAATTCCACTCTGACCTTTTACTTTGTCTTTGGTGTTTATGGGTTGAGAAGTCTGGAAACCACCACAGCTGATGGTGGGTCACTCTCCTGAAGTCTGCTGTGGACACTGCTGGTAGGGGCCATCCTGGGGCTGGAGCCATGTGGTTCATGTGGGACTGTGCTCAGCTGCTAGCATGCTGTGATAAACCTTTCCTGTAGGTCTTCCAGGCTGTCTTCAGCCAGAGATTTGTTTCTCTCTGTCACTTTATGGGTTCTATAGTTTTAAAAAATTTTAGAGTCATTTTTTACAGGTATTGGAAGTGGTTAGAGCTGGAGCCCATGCCAAGTTTGTGCTTCTATTCAACCATCTTGGCTCCTAGGTCTCAAGAAGGATTTTGAAAATCAAGCAAGAGAAGTGGAGGAAAAACTGGGGAGAGAAATTCACTGAAGAGCATAATTCCTTCAAAATTAGATTGGAGCAATTGGAAGCTAATGAGTTCATGAGAAATCAAGATACTATAAAACAGATCAAAACAAATGAAAAAAAAATAGAAGGCAGTGTGAAATATCTCATTGGAAAAACCATTGACCTGGAAAATAGACCCAGGAGAGATAATTTTAAAATTACTGGACTACCTGAAAGCCATGATGAAATAAAAGAGCCTAGACACCATCTTTCAAGTAATTATCAAGCAAAACCATGCTGACATTCTAGAACCAGATGGCAAAATAGGAATTGAAAGAATTCACCAATCACCTCTTGAAAAAGATCCCAAAAAGAAAACTCCTAGGAATATTAGAGCCAAATTCCAGAGTTCCCACATCAAGGGGAAAATACTGCAAGAGTTAGGAAGAAATAATTTGAGTATTGTGGAAACACAATCGGGATAACACAAGACCTAGCAGCTTCTACATTAAGGGATCAAAGGGCTTGGAATATGACATTCTGGATGTCAAAGAAGCTATGACTAAATCCAAGAATCACCTACCCAGCAAAAATTACTATAATGTTTCAGGGGGGGAAATATGGTCATTAAATGAAATAGAGGATTTTCAAGCATTATTGATGAAAAAACAGAGCTGATTAGAAAATTTGACTTTCAAATATGAGAAGCATGAGAAGGTAAACAGGAAAAATAAATGATAAGTAACATATTAAAGTTGAACTAGTTACATTCCTACATGTTAAATTTGTAACTCATAAGACTTTTCTCAGTATGAAGATAATTGAAGGGAATGTGTGTGTATATACATATGTAAAGGGGTGTATGTGTGTATAAATATATATATATATATATGAGTGTATGCATGTGTGTGTACATGTTCACATAAACAGAGGGCACAGGATGAATTGAATATGAAGGGATGATATCTAAAAAAATAAAATTAAGAGGTGATAGAGGAATATATTGGGAGAAGAAGAAAGGGAGAGATAGATTAGGGTAAATTATCTCATATGAAAAAGGCAAGAGAAAACTGTTACAATGGAGGGGAAGAGCAGGAAGGTGAAAGGGTATGGCTCAACCTTACTATCATCGAATTTGGCTTAAGGATGGAATAACATACATAGTCAATTGGGTATCTTACCCTATAGGAAAATATGGGGGAAAATGAAAAGAGGGGGAATGATCAAGGACAGACTGATTGGGGGAGAGGGTAGGTGGAAGTAAACATTTTTGAAAAGGGACAGGGACAAAGGGAAAAAAATAGAATAAGTGGGGGCAGGATAGGATGGAGGAAATTATAGTTAGTCTATAACTTCTTATAGAAAGAAGTTATTCTTTCCCAATATAACTTTTCGTGGGCTGCTCAGTATCTAGCACTTAAGCATGACCTGAGACATTAATAAGAAATGACCAGGCCATGTGTGTAGTTCAAGGAAGAACCATGAACTCCATTTATTGATTCTTAGGAAAATGTTTTTATAGAGCAACGGGACAAAAAAAGTGGACTCAAGTATTCTTATCATTATCTTAGTCTGTCATATTCTGGAATTAGCATGGCAGTAAGGCTTTTGTTCTCGAGATGCTAGAAAGTCTTAGGAAAAGTCAGTTAACTCCTTTCACATGTAGTCACATTATAAGGCATACTCTTGAGAGATGGCTTCAAGGCCAGAAACCAAAGCCACATCATCAAGGACATCTGTATAGGAACTGACCACCTAAGAATTCTAATATTTTGGTTTCTAACAACTAAAGTCTTGGGGCAGAGCCTATTGGTCTCAGAACTCAAACAACATCCTTTTAACTGTAACCCATAACAAAGAACCCAGGAGCTAACAACGAAAAAGTCCCATCTCAAGGATCAGGCCTTTTTGGCTTTCAACAATAACTAAAAACAAATAAAAGAAAGAAGGAAAAAAATTGTCAACAGTCCCAAATGCTTCAGGTGGGTGGTGATTGAAAAAAAAAAATGACTATGGGATTTGTGAAGCTTGTTCATCATTTTTGTCTTTGGAGTCAGAAGTTTCAGAAGAGTGGTGGGAAGAGAAACCACACAGCAAAAGACTTGAAGAATGAGTGGGTGTTAAGGAAGTGGAAATTGCAAGTATTGATAATTCTTTTGTGAAATTGGCAGCAACAGGTGAAGCAGATTTAGGAAGGAATGCTTAGGGTATAGTAAAGCCAAAGGAAAAAAGATGCTGAGTTTGTTTATTTTTGTATTAAAAAAAAGAGTAGAGGTCACCACTATGGAGGGAAAGAATAATTATAAAACAAAGTAGAGATGATACATGGATCAATGAATCATTAGAGATAGAAGAAGATTTCAGAGGTAAAGGGGCTACCACAAGCAAGGCTGGAAGAGTTTATTTTTTTGAGATTAATTGGAAGATAAGAGTGGGAGATGACACAGAAAGA
Organism: Petaurus breviceps papuanus; assembly: GCF_028583685.1. NCBI lineage: Eukaryota > Metazoa > Chordata > Mammalia > Diprotodontia > Petauridae > Petaurus > Petaurus breviceps. Next base: position 19,161,635 of record NW_027185804.1, read on the forward strand.
TTTTGAAGAGTGGTAAAAAATGAGGGAACTCATGATATGACCTTAACCTCTTCCAAAGAGAAGGAAATAGGGTCTCTAGACAGTTGGAATAGATGAAATGGATCTGGGACATTAAGATGAGGTTTAGAAAAGCCACTCTGAAGAATATTAATTATTTTATGAAGATACAGCTTAGAATTTCAGTCTCCTTATGACCTTTTACATTTCAAAATAATATGATGAAGTGATAATAAATTCTTAAGTGATGGAAAAGCTCATATTTATAATTTTATATGATACCTAGAAAACATTTATATTTGACCATGTAAGTTTCCTTATATCAGAAGAGGGATATGTGTGTGACAGTGGGAGTATTACAAGGAGACACTTGTCTGCCTATTAGAGATGACTGGGAGTGGAAATCCTAGAATTTCAAATTTCAAAGACACCTCAGCGATCATTAAGTCCAATTCCTACATGCAGGGTTTGGAATCAGAGGATGTAGTTTCAAATGCTAATTCTGCTACTCACTATAAAATCTTGGGAAAGTAGTTTAAACTTTCTGAGACTCAAATTTCCTCATCTGTCAAATGAGGGGATCAAACTACATTATTTTTGTAGTTCCTTAAAGCTTGAACTACCCGACCTGATGATCCTAATTGATCATTGTGTTCTGCTTAATGATCTTTAATACTTGGGAAGTCACTACCATTCAAGGAGACCTTTTGATATCCAAAAGGCATTTTGACCTTTTGGATAACTCTAGTTTAAAAAACAAAGACATTCTTTGTACCAAACTAAGTACACCTTCTCTACAATCTCCTTGATTGTTCCTAAGTCTGTTTCTGTGGCGAATTGGGACAAATCTAAACACTGCCCTTATTACTAGTCCTTCTGAAGCTTAAGTGCATGACCCATCTTAAGTCTTTTCAAGGCTAATAATCCCCAGTTCCTTCTGATCACTTTCACATGACCTAATCTCCAGTATTATCAACATCCTGATCACTCCCCTAATTTGTCCTAAAATGTAGCACCCACAGATGAACACAATACTCTTATAATAAATTACCAGTTCAGAGAACAGCAGGCAGATTACCTGGGTATGAGATTGAAAACTGTTAGGAGATCAGCCTTCCTGCAAAGGATCACATTTATCTAGTGACTGATGTCCCACCATTTAATCGACTGCTTTAGAATATGGCCCATTATTCCATATGAGGGAATTGTCTATACTCAGTCATGCGGAACCGAAGGAATCATCAACTTCCTTATAAAACCATAGATACCTCATTTTCCTTCTGTACAAGATGACTGATTTTCCAATGTAGTTATTCTAAAATAAACAAACAGAGAATGTTTGTCTTTAGTGGATTCATACAGAAAAATAGTTGTGTTATGTGTGTTTTTCACCAAAAGATAACATCTTTTGTTTTCACACAAAAATCAAGATGACTGTCAAAAAATAGTACTATGCTTCCACACGAATCTAGGGAAACCAAATTTACCATGAGTATGCTTGTACACATGTTGCTGCTTTTCCTACCCCTTATACACTTTCCAGATGGAATTTTGACAGTTTGTTATCAACCAAGCAGAACTCCTGGGTTCTGTTCTAGGGAGTTCTATGCAGTTGAGTATGTCCTCTAAAATGGGCCTATTCCAAAATAGGAAGATGAGGCAGCTGGGAGGCCTTTATGAATGCTTTCTCCAGAAAGAATTGGCAGTCATGGTGAAGAGGGTATAAAATTCTTACCATGCATGAGTGCTATTCCTAATAGAGACCAATATTCATTAGGGCTTTTACTGAAAAATAGCTATAATATGGATTTGAGTACTGAAAAGCGTCTTGGAAATTGCAGTTTAGAGAAACAATATATATATATATATATATACATATATATATATATATGTGTGTGTGTATAATATAAACATATATAGGTAGACATTCATATCTCCATGTGTATGAAAGCATTTATACACACATTTTATATCCTATAAGAAAGAGCAATTGGATATCCAAACATCTTGTAACTCCCAGAGAGCAGAATTAGAAGCAATTATTGGAAGTTAAAAGTAGCAGTCAAATTTAATGTTGAGGTAAGGGAAAGCTTAATTAAAATTTCGAGGAATACCGAAGCACAATTTGACTTCTCAGGAGTCCAACCAGCTAGTAGATTAACATTTACTAAGTGCATACTTTGTGTCAGGCACTGTGCTAAGTATTGGGGCTACAAAAAAGGCAAAAGATTGTCCCTGCCTCAGAGGAGCTCACAGTCTAAGGAGCTTATAGGTTCTCTCTCACTGGAGGTCCTTAAGCCAAAGCTGGGTGACCACTTATTAGAAATCTTATAGGAGATTTTTGCTCAGATATCTGTTGGACTGAATGGCCTCTGAGAGCCTTTACTACTCTGAGGTTGTGGAATTTATACCCAGACTTTTGTCACAATTTATACACAGACTTTTCTCACTGCTAAATTGAGGAGTAACTTTAAGGACAAAAAATTCAAATGGAAGGCACTTATTATCAAAGATTGTGGTCAGGAAAAACTTTATGAAAGGGTTGGGATTTAAATTGGGCCTTGAAGGATAGAAAGTAGCCATATAAAGAAAGCAGAAATAAAATAGATTGTGTGAAAGGGCCAAATATAGAGCCAATAACATCCATCTGAGCATATCATTATTCATATGCATTCTAAATAAAACTCGTTTAAAGACTTCAGCATAGAGGGCACTGTGAGCATGCCTTTACTCTACCAACTCCTGAGCAAAGGATGCTTTAGATGCAGATTACCATCATATACAACCTCAAAGAACTTTACAGAAAGTCTCTGCCTGCTGAGACTTTATTACAGGAATAAAATAAAGCAATAAGTCTGAAGAAAGCTAATGCTGAGATAAAATATTAAGCTAAAAGAAAAGTGTAATTTCTTTTCTAGAGACTTTGGTGCTGAAGGCCAACATCTCAAAGGACTGAAAATTGAGAGATAGAAAATTGATTTCTTTGAAGAAGAAAAAAACATATTATTTCTTCATATGTATGAAATACCTTAATAATATCCTTGAGTTTTTCATTTTAGATTTTTAATGAAGCATATTTACAAATATACATTTGACAACATAATTTGTTAACCAGAATCATTAGAAAGGTTTACAAAGTAGGAAGGACACAATATCTAAGCTAGGAGGAGCCTTAGAATATAGAAAAAAATTTCCAGAAGGTCCTAGAATGGGGGAAGATACTAGAGAGACAGACAGAGACAGAGAAAGACAGAAAGACAGAGCTAAAAAGGGCCAGGGCCAGATTCTAGGGAAACTTGAAGGTTAGACTCATAGGTACATCCATCCATCCATCCATCCATCCATCCATCCATCCATCCACATATGCATATACACACATGAATATATGTATATGTATGCACATGTACAAAAATCTGTGCATATGTATGTGTTAATTATGCATATGTATCCATGCCTGTATGTATGTTCGTATTTATATATACATACATACACACATACATGCATGATGGAAGAAATCCCTGGGATCTCTTCATAAGGGATTATCTGCCTCAAAATGCTATTTAGAGAAGTCAAGTCTGGCAGGTTTGTTTGATGCAAGTGTCAGCAAGTACTCTATAGAGTCCTGCAGGATTCTGATATTGTCTATACACTAAAGAGACAACAGAGATTACACACACTTTTTTAAATAATAGTTTTTAAATGTATAGATGTGTGCACATTATACATATGTTTATATGTATGTATAGATGTGTGCA
>NW_027185804.1:19165396-19195748 GCF_028583685.1 Petaurus breviceps papuanus
TGTGTGCACATTATACATATGTTTATATGTATGTATAGATGTGTGCATATATTTATGTGTATATATGTATATACATGTACACATATATAAAATCACCTATATTTCCCCCTGTATTCATCTTCCATCATTTTGCAGAACAAAGAATTTTTTAAAAATGTATATTTTTTGAAGAGGAAGAAAAGAAATCATCAAAATTGGAAATTATATATCATACATTAGAAGGGACCTTTAAGGCTGTCCACCCTCACTTTACAAATGCAGAAGTTGAAATCCATCCAAACAAGTGAAGAAGTGACTCCCCTAAAGGGGTACCGATAATTAGTGGCAGAAGCAGGCTTTCAAACCTAGTGTTCTAACTCCATAGGTTTTTTTTTTTTGATGTTGTAAAATGTTTAATCTAAGAAGGCATCTAAGTTAGACAAAAGATGATACTGAGGCCAATTTGTTCATCTAATCATTACAATCTTTTCCAGTGGAAGGAGTGATTCCATTACAATGTTGTTGATGATTTGGATGCTTGATTGTAGTTTGGGAAAAAATTTCCAGAAGGTGCCGAGAAGGGGGAGGGGGAGAGACAGACAGACAGACAGACAGACAGAGAGACAGAGACAGACAGAGAGAGACAGACAGAGAGAGACAGACAGAGACAGAGAGACAGACAGAGAGACAGAGAGACAGAGACAGAATCAGACAGAGAGACAGAAACAGACAGACGGACGGATGGACAGACCGACAGAGAGACAGAGAGAGATAGAGAAACAGAGACAGAGAGACAGAGACAGAGAGAGACAGACACAAAGACAGGCAGAGAGAAAGAGAGAGAGAGAGACAGAAAGACAGGGAAAGACAGAGAGATTAAAACCAAAGCAGTGCACATCAATAGGCACTGAAACAAACACTTCCTTTGTCATTTTAAAGTATCCTCTTATTTTCAGGTTAACAGATTTCTGCCAGAATCCAGTCTCTTTGTGTATACAGGCACAGCCAAACTGAGAAAGAGATGGAAAAACACAGAGAAATTGAAAAGCTGCAGAAAAGCCTCAGAAAAGGAGTCCAAGCTGCAGGCCTCCCAGTTTAGCAGCACACAGTTTGAAGCTCCCCTTCAGCTGGAGCATGACTGTAGTATCAGAAATAGCCAAGTGATACTTGTAGCAACAAGGGGTATGTTGGTACAATGCAAAGAGCTGCTGGTAAATTTAGTGAATGGACATTCATTAAGCACTTACTATGTATCAGGCAATAGGCTGTGAAAGACTTCACACCTGGTTTCAAAGGCTTCTGAAAGTTTCATTAAGACCAGCTCAGGGGCACCTTCTACATTAAGATTTTCTTGATTTCCCCAATTGCTAGCTCCCTTTCTCTCTTTAACTATTTCATAGTTATTCTTTTTTAAAAATACCAATTCTGCATATATTACATAAGTACTTGTCTCCTCCATTAGAATGTAAACTCCCTGTTAGTAGAAATTGTTTCTTCTTTGTACTTTATACACAGTGCCTAGCACAGAGTTTGCCACCTAGTAGGTATTTAATAAATATTAGTTGATTAACTGATTTCCACTAGCCCATATTGCCTCCAGGACTCAACATAAAATCTTCTGTCACCCCTCAGTGTATAATGTTGGGCCACTCTTACTTCCTGTCTGGGGTCCAATAAACTCACCTGTAAAATGAGAAGGTTGAACGTGGTGGTCTCTGAAATCTCTTCCAGTTCAAATCCATGCCCCTCTTATTACATTATCTAATAGAATGTGCACCGAGTGAAATCGCAGGACCTGGGTTCAAATTCCTGTTCTGCTACCTATTAAAATGGTTAATGGACCTGAGCAAGACATTTCATTCACTTCACTGGGCCCTAGTTTTCAGCTATAATATTAAAGTCTTTAGTTTGCCAATTTTGTTGCATTTGGCCTTTTGAGATTATTTGGGTGGGCACTTAGAGGTATACTATTTAAAGAGAGTCAATAGGTCTCCCCTAAATGGTCTAGCAGACCGCTGGATTTAAATGAAATACCTGGGCTCTAGACTAGGCTCAGCCACTAACTCTCTTGGTGGGCTTGAGTTCACCATTCTTCTGTTTGCTCCCTTGTCTGTAAAATGAGGGATTGGGATTGGAAAATCTCTAAAGTACCTTTCAATAATCTGTGACTGTCTCTTACCATTGATGCCTTTTATAATGCAAATCCTTCAATCCTAGGAATACTTCTTAGAGGAGACATTGCTGGTACTTTGAGTTCCCATCAGTGTGTTCCACATCAACAATCATATTCACAGAGCTATATAATGTGAAGGACCTAAGTAACCATGTGGTTCAACCTCTATGCAAAATTAATTGCCACTATAACAAAGAACAGGAGAGACAGACAGAAAGAGACAGAAAGAGATGGACAGAGACAGAGAAACACAGAGAGACAGAGACAGAGAGAATATAACATCTATTAAGTATTTATTCCTTGCTGGGATCTGTGATAAGGTCTAGGATGACAAATAGAAGCAAAGAGAAAATGATTCTTACTAGCTGTGTGACCATGGACAAATCACTTAACCTTTCTGAGATTTTGTCAAGATGAGAACAGTAATAGCTGAAACTCCAACCTCTCAGTGTTTTCATGAAGTTGAAATGGGCTCATTTGTGATCTTTACAAACTAAAGGTCAGTTGCTGTTAATGATGAGATCCTAACAAAGCTGCCCCCAGCCCCAATATTCTAAGTTCATTATAAGCCTGACCCTAGTGAACAGCTGGCCCACTGCAACTACCTAGTCCCATCAACGTCCTAACTTCTTTGTATATGCCTCACTGCTCACGAGAAGAGCAGTTGTGCCCCTGAACTCTTAGTTCCCACAGACACAAGCAGGTGTGTCCATGTGATGGGAACCCAGCTGCTGCCTCTACCTGGTCACTGCCCCCAGACCCATTCCCACAGAAACAGGTGTGTTCTTGTATTCAATCACAATCACATCATCCATCTAGCCCAAGACAGGAACACCATAGCTAGCCAGTTGGAGGGCAGAATGACCAGAACGTTTAACCACCGAACCATAGATGGGACCCTTCCTCCATTACCTAATCCCTGAACAAACTCCTCCTGCCTTTTTAATTTTAATGATATTGCTCTATTTTATGTAAATTTATGTTGTGTAATAGCACCTTTACCCTATAAAAATCCATCTTGCTTTCTCTAAAGTTGCTGGTTCCTGTTGGAACTTAGCCCACTTCATGAGAGGTGTCAATTTCAATAAATGCCTATATTTGGATTAGATTTGGTCTGACTCTGAATTCTTTGAGACAATTCCACCATAACACATCATGAAATTGCAACAGCTTTTAGGGTGGGCAAAGCCCCGATCTCAACAATTTTTGGCATCCCTGGGTTTAAAGAACAACATTAAGACAATAACTGTAAACTGGCCCCAGGATGATTTATAAATGAATCTCTGGGCTCCAGGAAGTAGAGTTTTTTAAAAAGCACGATCAGTTTTATAGATTATCAAAGTTTCCTATTTCTTGTGGGTTTCTACACTGGAAACCTTCCTTTTCTATTTATGTCTTTCATGAATTTTTCCACAGTATGATTATACACGGGGTGCCCCATGTGTATCTGCTTGGAGTCAAGCCCTAAGCACCAATATTAGCCCTGTTCTGACCTTTCCTTTATTTTGTTTGTTCAGTTATAACACAGAACTCATAATGAGAGCTGTCCTTAGGGACATGGGTGGATAAGGGGCCATAGCAAACAACCCTATCTGGCAAGTCTAATTATTTTGATGGAAGTTATAAACATAACATTAAAAAAGTCTGTAGACTTCCTTAGTCTGAATCTCTTATTTTGTAAATTCAGACACTGAGATCAGAGAATAGTAAACTACTCAAGGCCCCAGAGGACAATAATATTAGAGCAGAAGCTAGGGTCTCCTACCCTCACAATATGAAGTGTAGGCCAACACCTTGCCACTTGTAAAGACTGTTTTATTTCCCCTCCTGCCTGTGTTCTGGCTCTCTAGACTCTTCACAACCATGACTCAGCTGCCTTCTCCTTCTATATCACCCCCGTGCCAAGCTGGCCCTCTTCTCCCATTGGTTAATTCCTCTCTGGGATTCCATTTTGGGGACAGGCCCCACCCAGCCATGCTCCATTCCTCTCTCCATTGTATGATGGCCACTATCCATAAAGTCCCCACTGCCACTGATCTTTTTGTATGTGTTTTCTTCTTTAGAAGCACTTGGTGTAGCAGATGGAGCCCTGGGTCTGAAGTCAGGAAGACATGAGTTCAAATTCAGCCTCAAAGTCTTAGTAACTGTGTGACCTTGAGCAAGTCGTTTTAATTCTGTTTTACCCAATTTTCTTCACTATAAATTAGGGATAATAATATTATCTACCTGACAGGATTGTTGAGAAGATGAAATGAGATAATATTTACAAAAAGCACTTAACATAGTTCCTGGCATATAGTGGGTGCTATATAAATACTTATTCCCTTCCCCCTTCTCCCATTGGAATCAAAGTTCCTTGAGGACAACAGCAGTATTTTTTTTTATTATACTTCTATCTCCATTGATGAGCATAGTGCTAGACACACAGATTTGTAAATGAGGCAGGATGCAGCTTTATAGACTTAGCAACATGCTCTGTGTGAAGCTTGGGGCAAAGAAGTTATGGGTTCAGATCTTCCTTCTGACACTTAAAAGTTGCATGGCCCTGGAGAAAGCCCTTATGTTCTATGTCCCTTAGGCAACTGCCAAGAACTTCTGAAATCATCCAAAGATTGGTGGTTGTATTTGTCCTTCATACTGACTTGCAGTTGACTTTGATTTCAGCGAAGGAGGGCTGTGCAAGATCACCAGCCTCACTTTCTTCTCCAGAGCCATCTGGGTCCAGTGGTCAGGTATTCATCAGGATGACTGGAGATGGCCGAAGATACAATGGGAGATCCTGGCCCTTTTAGGCTAAGGCCTTTTTCATGTGTTCACTTAGAGTGAGGTAATACCCATTCAGTGAATAGGCCCCTTTAAGAAGTGAGTCAAGGGATGGTCCCTTTAATTAGAAAATAGAAAAAAAATCAAACTGGGAAGGGAAGACCCTCAGGGTTGCTGGTCAAAAGAGAGACAGTTACCAGGCAGCTGGGTGATGCAATGAATGGAGTACCAGCCTTGAAGTCAGGAGTACCAGAGTTCAAATCCGGCCTCAGAGCCTTAACACAAAAATTAGCCGTGTGACCTTGAGCAAGTCACTTAACCCCAATTGCTCTCCAAAAATCAGAGAGAGAGAGAGAGAGAGAGAGAGATAGTTACCACTGACATTCACTCTAATTTGGGAGGGGCCCCAATACAGCAATTGAGTGGTGCTTGGGCAGGGACCTATTTTGGTCCAATCTCTGAAATTCTATGTGACATAGCTTTAAGGTTTGGTCTGTGAGAAAATAAACAGAGAGACAAAGAGAGACAGAGGCAGAGAAAGAGACAGAGACAGACAGAGACAGACAGAGAGAGGGAGGGAGGGAGGCAGAGACAGAGAGATACAGAGAAAGACAGAGAGAGACAGAGACAGAGACAGAGAGAGAAGACAGGAAGGCAGCAATCTAGCCAGTAAACCATAAGTTAACTGGGGAGCTTCTAGCCATCAAAATTTACCCTCCGAGGGAAAGGGAGAGGGAAAAAATGGACTGTTACCCAAATGATTAGATTCAGGCAGATCACACTACTCACAGGTTGTATTTGTTCATTATGGTCCTCTTTGAAAATGAAAGACAATCTCATTCAAAGATGGTCTCTTGATGGAGAAATTGCTCACTCTTGGAAGATTTTCCCAGCAGAAAATATCACAGAGCCTTTTTTTACTCATACAGGTCAAATCTGGTTAGAAGACATTGTGTAGGCCTTCTCTGAGTCCTTTAAGGAAGTCATAATAGTGATTATAGTGAACTGAGTCTTCACTTAACTACATTTTGAAAACCTTTTTGCTGAGCACATGGATTTACCATCTTGTGCAGGAAAACTTTCCCAGTTATACTCTAGCACCACCCCATTCCACCCAATGGTTATACCTTTTCCCTCTAAGATTACCTTCCATTTACTCTACATCATGCTTTCTCCTTGGAAAGAAAGCCATGGTAAATCTGGACAGCATACTAAAAAGTAGACATGTCATCTTGCCAGGAAAGAATCTTGTAGTCAACGCTATGGTTTTTCCAGTAATGACATTTGGCTTTGAGAGTTAGACTATAAGGTCCAGAATCAACACTTCCAAATTGTGGTGCTAGAAAAGACTTTTGAGAGTCTCTTGGACAACAAGGAGATCAAATAAGTCAATACTTAAAGGATTTAATTCAGACTGTTCAGCCAAATACTGAGGAAGCTGAAGCTTAAAGACTTTGGCCACAAAATGAGAAGACAGGACTTCCCCCAGGTTGGGAAAGATTGAGAGAAAGAGGAGAAGGGAATAGCAGAGGATTGGATGGATAGAAGGGGTCATGGAAACAGGAAACATAAGCTTGGACAGACTTAAGGAGATAGTGGAGGATAGAAGAACCTGGCATGTCTATGGGGTCATTAAAAGTGGTATCCAACTGAACAACTGTACAATAACAACAAAAGTATCTTTTTTCTTTTTATCCATATGTCTATTTATTCACATGTTTTATCTCCATTAGAATATAAGCTCCCTGAGGTCAGGAATTGTTTTGCCTTTCATTTATCCCTAATGATTTGTACATTTAGTGCTTAATAAATGATTGTTGTTGATAATAGTCTATGGGAAAAGCAACACCAATAAAGCCACAACTAATTTTTTTCTGCCTTATTCTATCTTTCTCCAACAAGCCTTCATGCCCTAGTCTTCTTTCCTCCTGACTAGAACCCTCACCTTTCTGCCCTTCCTCTTCTCTGAACCTGAATTCTATTTCTGAAATATTCCATTCCAGGAAAAAAAGGTCCAGCTTCCACCCTGATTAGTGCTTTTCTATCCATGATCTCAGAAAAGATCTGATATGTAAACTTCTTTATCCTAGAAAACACTTGGAGTAGTCCCAATCCTTAAATTGTCCTATCTTGAGACATGTCTGATTCATGAAATGAAGACTGACACAGGATTCTCAGGATGCTGTAAATCTCATCAAGTCCACCCATCCATCAATTAACCAACAAGCAGCTAGGTGGTGCTGTGGATAGAGTGCTGGGCCTGAAGTCAGGAAGGCCCTACTTTGTGAATTCAAATCTGGCCTTAGACATTTACTAGCTATGAGACCTTGGGCAAGTCAGTTAATCTTGTTTGCCTCAGTTCTTTATATGTAAAATGAACTGGAAAAGGAAATGGCAAACCACTCCAGTATCTCTGTCAAGGAAACTCCAAATAGGGTCATGGAGAGTCAAATAGGACTGAAAACAACAAAAAATTTTATTAAGTATCTTCTATATGGCAGATGCTGTACTAGGTGCTTAAATAACCCCTGCCCTCATGAAGCTTATGTTGTATTGGGGAGAAAGCATAAAATTACAGAAAGAGAGTGTAGTTATTCCATGACGATTGTGGTTACCTCTTTCCTCCCATGACCCAGAGACCATCTTGCTTAAGACTCCTTGGTAACCCCCTGGGTGTGTCCCTTCCCTGGTCCTGTTTTAGAGACCTTTAGGAGTCAGCAGGTTATTGTGGTTAAAGAATATCAGTCCTGATCCCAAGGTTGAGTGTTGGTGAGTTCCCCTAGTACCTTTCCCTGGTTGTTCTGCCTTCTGCCCCATCTTTTCTTGTATGCCAGAGGCAGCATGGCATACAGATGTCTGCACTTAGAGTCAGAGACCTGTATTCAAATCCTTCCTGTCACACCTACTACTACTTAGTCTTGACTAAGACATATAACTTCCTTGAGCCTTGGTTTCTTCATCTGTAAAATGAGAGGTATTGGATTAGAGGGTCTCTCATGGACTTTTTTTGCTCTAAATCCACACTCCATGGTGGTGGTGGTAGGGTCTTTAGTTTTCATCACCAACTACCCCATCAGATTTTTGTGCACAGATCCTTAAGTCTCAGCAATAGATCCCTGGAATAGTCACCTCTCCACATAATTCTAATCACTTCCACATCGCCAACCAGGTTTTCCTTGCTGGTCAAAATTAAATTCAGTCAAATACGGAAGAAAAAATGTTTTTCTCATCACACTTATACAAGAAAGAGGCTTTTTATAACCTGGAAAGCATTCAAAGTCCTTTAGGATGCAGATGTCAACCCAGCAAAGGACACTGTTTGGAAAATGACCAAATAGCCACTTATTCATTCCAATGGGAAGATGCCATATGCTCATGTTCCCCCAAACTACCCCCTCCCCATTATTTTAATGTGTTATCTCAAAATAGGGATGAAAGATATTGTAAATAGGTCTTTAATATATGAAACAGATGTTGGTGATCTGGAAGTCCCTTGCCACAATTAAGGGAGTGGTTTATGGCTTAAAATTCAGTGTATGCTGGCCCTTCTTACTGACCAGACCTGAAATTCACAGAAAGACCTGAGGCTGCTCAACTTTATGAACTCTAAGTGGTGGAGACAACATTGTCACCATGAATTTTGCTGCCTGGGAAGTCACTTCAGCTGCACTCCTATTTCCCTTTAGATCTTAGAATGCTTATTCTTCAGTAATAATAGAATGCAGTAGAAAAGACACTCCATTGAGAGGAAGAATGGGATCTGGGTTGGAATCTGTACTTTATAGGTTGACAGTGTCTGAGGGTACTGAGAGGTTCAGTGACTGTTCCTGGACAGTACAATCATTATATGTCAGAGGCAGTATTCAAACAAGTTCTTCTGAATTCCAAACCAGTCCTCTGTCTACTAAATAAGATCCTTTACTCAGGAAAAAAATATATATTCCAGAGTTGTTCAGACAGCCCAAATATGGGTGAGGGAATCAATATGATGGAAATCTTAATTTCATTTCCCTGACCCTTATGCTTCCTCATATCAAATTCTATTAAACACAGTTAGTAATGTTATCCAACAATTATTTAGCTGTTACATTAAGTTTCCTTTGGTGCTCTTTTTTTATGATAATGTGACAGGGGAAAAGAGACCGTATGCAATTACAAAAGTCAACATGACTGATTGAGCTTTCATTGAGGCAATTGGCTGTATCCCTGAAAAAGAGCCGATATCTATTGACTTCCTTCTCGTCCCATATTTATGAGCCATTATTTGGAATGTGAAATACACTCCATGAATCACTTAGAATCTGGCAAAGAGGAATAGAATCAAGCGTGCTCCAATGGAAATATGGTTGACTCAAGGCCAGGTTCTGCTGTTTGAGCTGGCTAGAGGAAGGGTGGCGGGTGGTAAGCAGCAAAGGCTACTAAGCCTTCTCTCAGACTCAGCCAAGAGTTCCACCATGGTAATAATCATAACTGACAGCATCGTGGTCTTCCTTAAACTAATAAATGATTATCCTTTCCAAATGACCAACAATTTATAGTGGAGAGAGCATTGGACTTGGAGTCAGGAAGCCAACATTCAATTCCATCTCTGATGCTTCCTAACTCTGTGAGCATGGGATTCACTCCCTCTGTTCCTTACATTTGAGATCAACAAGCATTTATTTAAAATCTACTTACTTTTTGCCAGGCATTATGCTAGGTGTTGGGGATTTGAAGGCAAAATAAAGCTGTCTCTGACCTACATTCTATGGGTATGTAAGAAGTGGGCAGGGAGTGTAGGTGGAAGGGGGCTGCAATTCAACATATAGGCAAGTAAATAAAGACAAATTATATGCAAAGCAATTTCAAGAGAGAGCAAGTACTAACTGGTAAAAATGATAAATCTGGTGAGATTATGAAATAGAACACAGTAAACTTCTCTGAGCCTCAGTTTCCATATTCAAAAATGGGGGCAATAATACTAATAGCTTCCTCGCGAATGCAATGTCTCAAATATGAGATATTTTTAAACTGGAAAGTTAAACATAAGATTTCATTTATATTTGAACCATAATAACTAATTATTATTGGCCTTACCCAAGTTCTATCAAAAAGATTTATTTCAAATATTTCATTTTGGACTTAAAAATAACAATAATATAGATTTGGAAAGTGTCCTTTTCAGTTTGAAAATAATCAATTTGAAAGCAGGAGGAGCTGAAATGTAAATGGTTTTTAATTTATTTGATAACTTTAAACCATCTCATTATCAATTATTTAATACATGAATTATTTCCTAATTCTTCTCTCTGTTTGGCTTCAAGTATTTCTTGATTTGTAGCATTTAGAGTTGGAAGGGGCCTTAGAGATCACTAAGCCAGACTCATTTTATAGAAGAGTAAATTGAGAACCACAGAAGTGACATGGCATCACTTTCTGTATTTTTAAGACACCAAAAACCCCAAGTGGGTTTTACACTTCCTCTGATCCAATTCCATCTTCTATTTTGCAAATGGATCATTATAAGTCATTAAAATGTAGGCACAGCAAATATATAGTTTTTACCGAGTAACTCTTAAAACTATCTTCCTCTTCTTCATTTGCCTCTGATTTACCATATTTCTTTGCTAGTTCCAGAAATGTACCCAGTTCCTTGGTTGGGAACTAGATGGAATGTGGTTAATTTGTTCCCATTTCTTTATTTTAAGAAATAAAAGTTTCTACTCTCCCTTCCATCCATGACCAAAACTTGCTATACCCACCTTGTCTCCTCTTTCTTCATCCTGCAAATCGAATGTTGCAGATAGAACTGCAAACAATCATGACACGGATATATTGGAGCTTGCCATCTCTTTATGTTTTGCCTAAAAGAGAAAGCTACAATCAATATATAGTTAATTGGAACTGGTAATCCATGATTTATCAGTGTGACATCTCTCTTCACCAATACAGATTGCAACCCCTTTCATGTGACAAGAGATGAGCTTTAGGGCACTGGATTTAAACAAATCCTCCCCAAGCAGCTGATCGTTTAACAGGCATCATTATTGGATGGCATGATCGTAGTCATAGTGGAATAGGGTGATAGGTTTGGATCTGGAAAGGACCTTTAGAGAACATCAAGTCCAATACTCTTAAAGATGAGGAACCTGAGGGACAGCTAGGTGGCATAATAAGAGCATTGGCCCGGGAGTCAGGAGTACCTGAGTTCAAATCTGACCTCAGACACTTAACACAAACACAAAAAAACTAGCCATGTGACCTTAGGCAAGTCACTTAACCCCAATTGCCCTGCCATTCCCCCTCCAAAAAAAAATGAGGAACCTGAGGTTGAGAAAGGGTAACCACTTCCTCATACACAAAAAGCTAATATGTGTCACAGAGGGGATTCAAACCCAGGACTTTGGACTTCAACTCCAGAATTCTGTGCACTATGCCATGCTCTCTCTTCAAGTCCTTCTAGATTGATAGGAAGTGCTAGAGCTTTCACTTTTTCAGCATAGCCCCTAACTAAGGCTCTCATCACCTCTCCCTTTGACTATTACAATACCAAACACTGATATTTTTGTTTCCTGTTTGTCCTTTCTCCAATCTATCCTTACTATACTTGCCAAATTACTATTTCTAAAACATAAATCTGACCATGTCATTCTCTCCAGAAAAATAACAATAATGATAAAGGCAAACAAACAAAAAATCCCTCACTGTTTCTCTATTGTCTCTAAAATAAAATCTCTGATTTTCAGCCTGACATTGAAAAGCAGAGGTTCTAATCTTTTGAGTCTTGTTTCATAATATTTTCCTCAGTTCCAACCAAACTGATCAACTCATTGTTCTCCACATACACCATTCTTTCTCCTGCCTTTGTGCCTTTGGATAAGGTATACACTATGATTGGAATATACTCTTTAATGCCTGGCCCTTAGAATCTCATCAAGACATAACTTAGACACCTATAACTCTTAAACCCAAGACCTTTGCTGATCTCTCTTCCCTCCATCTTGTTAAAGCTTATATCCTCTTCAAATTACTGAGATTTATTTCACTTATACTTTCTATTTACTTACTTCTCTTTATAGGAAATGAGTGCCTTAAGGGCAAGGATTGTTAATTATTTTCTGTGCATTTCCAATACCAAGCATTACTATGATTTATAATGTGTACCTGCTACCTTTCTTCAAGTAGAATATAAACACTTTGAAAGCAAGGACTGTTTGCTCTACAGACACACACACATATGTGTATGTAATTTTCCTGATTATGTCTATGTCTCTTTGCATTAGTTCATACAAGCCTTCCCATGTTTCACTAAATTAGTAATATTTGTAATTTCTTTGGTAAATAATATACCATTACCTTCACAATCCTTGACTTTATCTAACAATCCACCAAGTGATGGGCACCTTTTGGCTTCCAATGGTTTTTTTTGGCTACAACTAAAAATGAATATGAATATTTTGGTATATGTGGGGTTGTTTTCTTCCCTGCCTTTGATATCCTTGGGTTTTATGTCCAGTAGTGGTTCTCTGGGTAAAAAAAGCATGTACAATTTAATGTTGGGATTCTCAACATTGAGTTTATGGCTTAAAAAATAATAGTTATACTTCAATCTGATACATTTCCTTTGTATTTTATGTATTTATAAGAATTATTCCAAGAAGGATCAGTCCCTAGGCTTCACCAGCATACCAAAGGGATGCAGGACATAAAAAAGAGGGTTAAGAGACTCTAGTTTTGTAATTTTTCTTGCATAAATCTAAATTGAAGAAAGAAGAATTCTAAAAGAAAGAACAAAATAGTTTTAATTGAGAACGCTGGCTTGATGTTTAGATGGGTAATTGGTACTGTAGCTACCAACTGGGTGCTCTTTGAAATTTTAATAAAATATCATTAATTCCAAATGAGAGCAGCTACTCTCCTGCAGCTTATTATTCATTGTCAGTCTCTAACTCCATCCTGCTCCTGTAGGGAAACTGCAGCAAATGGCAGAAACAACCCACCAGGAAATAAAATACTCGGGTCCACATGGAGGAGTTAATGGAGCAGCAGAAATGTTGCTCCCCACAAAACAAAATGCCCAGCTCCTAAACTCAATCAAAGGCCAACTTTCCTCTCAAAGATGCTGAGCACTGCTGCGCAGAGGTCAAGCTGTTTATCAGAGAGGGAAAAGAAAACCAAAGACCAGAGAAGCAGACTAAAGCAAGTTGCCATGTAGTAGTACAGAGAGGATGTGAAGGGGAAGGAGGCATGCTCAGTGGTAGAACTGCTGTCTTTGAAAACATCAACAGCAGGAATGGCAAAACTCAGAGAAGCAGAAGCAGTGGATTATCAATTGGCCAATTTCTGGATGAAATTCGAATTTGTTTTACCAGCCTCTGTGGACCTGAAATTCACCCAGTAAATGGGAAGAAGCACAGCCACTATTACCCTTTTAACGTCCCTGAACTAATGAGGATAGAGAGGCTCAGTGGCCAAGCTAGAACATTTTCAGAACTTGTGCTGATACTCTTTATCTAAGACAGAAGAGCAAGAAGAAGTCCTCCCCACCACCAAAGTCATACAATCAAATTGACTTTTCTAACACATACATATTTAACAGTGATATCATCTGGGTCACCTAGGCAGCTGGGGGCTCAGTGGATACAGCAGTGGGCTTAGAATCAGGAATACCTGAGTTCAAATCTTAGTTTAAGACGTTTACTAGCTGTGTGACCCTGGACAAGTCATTTAACCCTGTTGGCCTCAGTTCTTCATCTCTAAAATGAGCTGGAGAAGGAGAGCAAATCACTCCAAAATTTTTTGTCAAGAAGACCTCACATGGGATCACAAAGAGTTGGACACTACCAAATGATTAACAACAGCAAATTTTCCAGGCCTGGTAATGGCATGGATCTTCAGACAGGCAACTTCCAATCACACAGCACCCTACGCCTCAGTGATCACAGTATGTGCCAATCATAAGCTCCATTCCCTATCTATTAACCATACCCTCTTTTTTTATAGACCCAGGATACTGTTTCAATCACCCAGCTTTTACTAAAGTCATAGCTCAACAGGTGGCTTAACTAGAATGCATAAAGTATAGTAGAATCAAAAGTAACAGACACATACATAATATATTATGAAATTTCTCTCCTCCCTATTCCAGCACTTTCAAGGCACCCTTGTCTAAACTATCTTCACCCCCTCCTTTTTCTAGTATTGTCTCACTATAATGAGAGTAAAAAAGAGACAACTAGGAACTTCACTGACTGCATAATGCCCCCATCTCACACACTGAAACAGAGTAATATTAATATTCATCGAGTTCAATTTATTTCATTTATTAACAAGCATTTGGTAAGCAGGGAATCAAACAAGAAAAGTCAAACCATCCTTGTCATCAAGGAATCTAATTCTGTTCAGAGAAAGCAGAACACTAAATACAAAATCTATACAGTTATTTCTTTGGGTTGTTGGGGAGGAGGAAGGAAAGGTACCAGCCACTGAGATCATCAGGAGAGACTTTTGGTGGGAGGGGGGACTTGATATAAGTTTTGATGGAAACTAGAGCCTCTAGGAAGATGTCAGAAGGTAGTAAAGTATCAGGGAAACCCTGGGAAAAGTTACAGAGAGAGAGAGAGACAGAGACAGAGAGAGACAAAGAGGGAAAGGAGAGATGGAAAGTGGTGTACAAGGAATTGTATTCAAATCAGTTTGGATGGAATATTGCATTTATGTAGGACAATAATGTTCCATAAGTCTGAGAAGGCTGGCTAGAGCCTGACTGTGAAAGGTTTTAAAAACCAGACCAAATCCCAATTTTGGAAGAGTCATTCGACCTTCTCATTAGACCAATGTCATGGTTAGTACTGAACAGAAAATATCAAATTTGTATTTGTGTGGAAGATAGAGAGGGTAGAAACTCCAGAAGAGAAGACTAATTTTACTATTGCAATTGTATCAGTTGACTTTTGTCCTTGATTTTCTAAGAAGACCAATGACATCTCAATGTGATGTGTGATGTCTTGACTTGTATATGAATTGGATTTAAATGAATCAGGTTGTACAAAGTCATCAGCTTCCCACTTTCTTCCAGATTCGTTGGAGTCCTGTGGTAGGAGGTGATAAGGGGATGGATTATGTTATGATCACATGGACATCTATTTCATAAAGGTGAATTGACAAGACTTACAAAGTGCTTGGATATGAGAGGTGAGGGAGAGAGAAGAGTTAAGAATAAATGTGAGATGGCAAGCCTAGGGAACTAGAAAGATGGTGACAACCTCAATGGAAATGGGGAACTTAGGAAGAGAAGATAGATTTGAATGGATGAGAATGAGTTTTGTTTTGGACAGACTGAGTCTGAGATGCCTCTGAAACAGCTGGTTGGAGATGTACATTTAATTCACAAAAACCTCTTGCAGTTGGATTTTTTAGTCTCTTTCCCTTTGGCTGGACACAGTAGTTTGTGCCAGTGGTCATACGTTACCTCTTACCCAACTGTTTTCTCTGCAGGTTTAGGCTTCCAAGTTACCATCTGTTCAGTCCACCTGCTTCTGCAATCCATGCCAGCTTCTAGTTTACCTCTTTATTTCTCCAAACCCTAATGGAGATGGAACTATACCCCTGAACTACATGGTCAGTTTTTTCACCTCATTGATATTTATTTTACTTTCTCTCCTCCTTTGACTACTAATGCCACCCTGTTGGCACTGTTTATGATCCACATCGATCTCTTCTAAATTATGTATCCCAATAAGACAGATAAGTTACATAATGATATTATAGTACTAACTACAAGAGAATAGGAGGAAAGGCTCTTATGGCCTCCTCCTATTTTAAAAACATTGCTCTCCTACAAATAGATTACACTGAAACATTTATAACCAAACATAATAAATATCATAAATTAGCAGACAATACCATCACAGGTGATTATTCTTATCATGAGCTATGTTATGCACATGGGTACCTACCACATGGTATCCACATAAGCGTTGCATGCAACAAGTATAGACAAAGCAAAAATAAGATTTTGTTGTTGTTATGTAGTTTTAGTTGTATCTGACTCTTTGTGTTCCCATGCATGGTTTTCTTAGCAAAGGTACTGGAAGCATTTTGCTATTTTCTTCTCCAGCTCATTTTACGGATGAGGGAAGTGAGGCAAATAGGGTTAAGTCACTTGTCCAGGGTCTGATTCTAGGAAGTGTCTGATGCAGGATTTTAACTCAGGGCCAATGTTGTATCCAATGAACCACTAACCTGCCACCCTCCATCAAAGAATATCTATCACAAAGAAACAGTAATCACACTGAGTGTGGTAAACCAGAAATAAAAATATCACATAACAAACAGGACATAGCAGCATCATTTATCAGGTTAATTTTTAGTATCTAATATATTGAGAACTTGAAGAAACATAATTAAAGTAGATAGATGATAATACATTAGAATATTAGCATAAATGGAAAAGAAACACTTATCCATAGCAAAAATAATATATGATATCATATTCATAGATCAGAACTGTCCTCAAGTACAATGCTCTGCTTCATAAGTCATGGGCTCCACTTTGGGGAGGTTTTCTAGCAGAGACCAGATTACTACTTGTACAAGAAGTCATATGAGGGTCCTTTCAGTTATGGCATTTCTCCTGTGACCTGTTGACAGCTCTCTACCTTTATCTCAGTGATATGTACTAGCATGCCATCCCAATTTCTCTGTAGATTGTGGATGGTTCACATTGACTATGGGAAACCCTAAGCCTCCTGACCTACTCCTACATTTGTTAATGTCATAAGTTAACTTTTCTATTTCCCAAAACAATAGGTGGCCTCTTGTCCTTAGCATTCTCCTTGATTGGGCAAAGTTCCCCTTTAAGGCTCAGAAAGATTTGGTTGGGTTCCTTCATTCACTAGTCATTATCAAAACACAGTTTCTTCCTGAATCATCCCCTTCCCAGTTATCTATTTTTAAGAACCCCTCTTTTAATCAAAAGATCTTCACCTGTGATCAATGGAACTTCAAGAATTCTTTAGACAGATTTCAGGATGTCTATGACTTTAAATGGGATAAATCACATATTTATTTCAACACAATTTCTTTGCAATCCTATATATTTTATTTTATAAATATTGATAGATAATTAGGTAGATAGATAATGCTATATTAGCATATTAGCCTACCTGGAAAAGAACCATTTATAACAAAGAAGCCTAACACAGCAAGATTCATATATTACATTATATGTTAGAGCTATAACAAAGTAGAACTGAAAATATTATATTGAGAAAGGGTCCACAGACTCCACCTGACAAGCAAAAGGGTCCATACACATACACACACACATGCACAAGAATCTATACTTTAAATGGCATGTGTTCTTCATGAAGCTTTCCTGACTCTATGTTTTTCTTTGCAAGGAGTCTTAGCAAGTCCATAATTGCCAAGAGCTAGCTGTGATGTATTGCCTTTGGAAAGCCACAGCTATACTTGGGGACTACATTAAACTGGAAAATTATCTAGTCTTGCAATTCCTCAGCATGAGATGGTTTTCCATCAGTATTCTGTCTTTTGTGTCATGTGGATATAAAATAATTTCTGAACCATATGAGGATTAGTTGAAGGAACCAGGGATGTACAATCTGAAGAAAAGAAGACTTGGGGTATTATGGGGGCAGAAACTGCCTTCAGACATTTGGAGCACTATTATGTGGGAAAGGAATTAAATTTCTTCTACTGGGATCCAGAGAATAGTATTCAGAACATTGGATGGAAGATAAAAATTGGAAGATGTAGACTTGATCTCAACATAAACCTTCTAGCCCTTGGAGCTCTCCAAAAGTAGAATAATTTATATCATGTTATAGCAAAGCCCCTTAACGTAGGCATTCAGTCCAAGACTAAATGATGAGACTATTGGTCATAGGTGTGGTAGAGTTGATGCATGTTCGGGTATGAGTTGGATTAGATAGATTATATAGTCCCTTCCATCTCAGGCAATCTTTAAAACCTTAAATTACCATCCTTCTGTCCAAGCAATGTTTTTGTCTGTTATGATGAACAACAAAAAACTGAGAACTTTAAATCACCCCTTTTCATTTTACCCCCCTTGAAGCACTCAACAGGAGGAGAACATTAGAGCTTATGCCTTTCCTAGACCTAAATTAGGTAGCTGTCATCCTGTCGCCCAATGAATTTCATAAAAACAGAATTTCCAGTCAATGTTAAATAGCAGTGTCTGCTTTCAACAACAAACACTGTGGCAATCTTCAGAGGACAAAGAAGAATGTCAGCACTCAGTCAGAATACATAATAAATCAACACTGGGATAGGAGCCAGGGAGCCATGGGTTCTGTTGCTGGTTCTGCCACTAATCGGCTATATATCCTTCAGCAAGTCATTGTACTTATCTCAGCCTCCAATTCTGATACAAAGTACAACGTTTGTACTTGGAGTTGGAAGGGGTTTCAGTGAGGTTTTAGTATAGGTTCATGGGTTCCCAAAATGGGTGACAATGTACCTGGGGGGGGGGCTGCTGGAACAATCCAGGGAGGCAGTAGTAGTTTCAGGTGCAATTGAAGGGTGTTCAATAAAACTTAGGGGGCACCTAACCTAACATCAAGGGGGAGATGAGTATTTTTTCTTGAAAAGGGGGGGATAGACCAAATAAATTTGCAAGCCTCTGGTAGGGGTTCTTTTCCTTGTTTATGTCATACACCTTTTTGCCATTTAGGTGAAGCCTATAGACTCCTTTTCACCAAAATGTTTTTAAAGAAATAAAATGGGGGGGGGGGCAGAGTAGAAACAGGACTTCCATGGGGCTCCAGCTCCCACCTCCTCCAATTCATGTAAAAGGTGACTCTGAAGAAACTTCGGAGCTATAGAATGCACAAGATGACACAGAGAAACTAACCTCCCACTGAGGAAAGCCAGGCAAACTGGCAGGAATTGGCCAGCACAGTGCTCTGGGAGCAGACCCCAGCCCTGCCTGAGCCAGAGATTTTAGCTTCAAGTCGGGCCTGACCAGCTGCTGGCTGGAGGGACTTCAGATCACCAGCAGCTGTGGCAGTTTCCAGAATTATCAACCCATAGATGCTAAGGATAAAATAAGAGGTCAGTGCAGAGTGGACTTTGGGATCCAGTAGTTCAGGAGGGGGGTTGGCCTTTCCCCCGGGAGGAGAAGTAGCTGAGGCACTGTGGCTGTGCAGCAGCTGCCATGTGGCTGCTTCAGCTCCTGGCCTGCAGATTGTAGGGGGACCAAGCTACTAATCTGAGGGGTAATCACTCTTGTTTTGACCTGCTTGGATCTGGATTGTGGTCTAGGGTGGAGGTCAAGTTGTGTGTGACCAGCTTGCCAGAGCATGTGGAGGCTTCAGAGGAGGCACCCAACTAATACCTCTGGCAGCTGTGAAAACCCCAGCATTTGGGATGAAGCTGTCTGGTAGCAGAGTCCTACTGTGGCAAAAGCCCAAAAGTCAAGTAATTGAGTGGCAAAATGAGCAGGCAAGGAAAGCAAAGCAAACAGAGCATCCCAATGTTACACTCATTTTTGGGGGGACAAAAAGGATCAAAGCATGGAACAAGAGAAAGACAGTGAAGTCAGAACTGCTGCACCAAAAGCTTCCAAGAAAAACACAAGCTGGTTAGAGGCCATAGAGAACCTTGAGAAGGATTTTGAAAACCAAATAAGAGAAGTGGAGAAAAAATTGGGAATATAAATGAGAACGATGCAAGAAAATTATGAAATGAGAGTCAACAACTTGACTGAAGAAAATAATACCTTAAAAACAGATTAACTCAGGGGCGGCTATGTGGCGCAGTGAGTAAAGCACCAGCCCTGGAGTTAGGAGGTGCTGAGTTCGGTTCCGGCTTCAGACACTTAACACACACACACACACACACACACACACACTCACACACACACACACCAACACACAAACAAATCTAGCCCTGTAATCTTGGGCAAGTTGCTTAACCCAATTACCCTTCAAAAGACAAAAAAAAAAAAATAGACTAACTCAAATGACAAAAGATGCTCAAAAAGGCAATAAGGAGAAGAATGCCTTAAAAAGCTGAATTTGCCAGATAGAAAAAGAATCTCAAAAGCTCACTGAAGAGAATCATACCTTAAGAATTAGATTGGAGCAAATGGAAACTAGTGACTTTGTGAGAAATCAAGATACTGTTAAACAGATGCAAACGAATGAAAGAATAGAAGGCAATGTGAAATATCTCATTGGAAAAAAACACTTACATGGAAAATAGATCCAGGAGAGATAATTTTAAAAATATTGGACTACCTGAAAGCCATGATCAAAGAAAGAACCTAGAAATCATCCTCCAATAAATTCTGAAGGGAAATTACCCTGATGTTTTAGAAGCAGAGGGTAAAATAGAGTTTGAAATAATTCATTGATCACCTCCTGAAAAAGATCCCAAAAAGAGAACTCCTAGGAATATTATAGCCAGGTTCTGGAATTCCCAGATCAAGGAGAAAATATTACAAGTGGCCAGGAGGAAATAATTTGAATATTGTGGAAACACAATCAAGATAACACAGGATCTGCCAGCTTCCACACTGAAGGATCTAAGGATGTGGAATATGATATTTTGAAGGTCAAAGGAGTTGGGATTAAAACCAAGAATCACCTGCCCAGCAAAACTGAGTATTATGTTTCAGGGGAAAATATGGTCATTCAGTGGAATAGAGGACTTTCAAGCATTCTTGATGAAAAAAACAGAGTTGAATAGAAAACTTGACATTGAGATACAAGAAGCAAGAGAAGCATGAGAAGGTAAAAAGGGAAAAGAAATCATAAGGAATTTATCAAAGTTGAACTATTTACATCCCCACATGGAAAAATGATAATTGTAACTGATGAAACTTTTCTCAGTATGAGAATAGTTGAAGGGAATAGAAATGAATATACACATACATATATATGTCTATATAGGAGGGTATATGGGCATATGAATACATATGTGAATGTGTGTATATATGTGTACAGGTATACATAGACAGCACAGGACCAATTTAATAGGAAGGGATGATACTTAAAAGGTGAAATTTAGATGTGAGAGATAAATATAATGAGAGGAGATGGGGAGAGACAGAATGGGGTAAACTATCTCATATAGAAGAAGCAAGGGAAAATGGTTACAATGGTGGGGAAGAACAGGAAGGCAAAAGGGCATGGGTCAAACCTTATTTTCATTGAATTTGGCTTAGGGTGGGAATGACATACACACTAAATAGGGTATCTCACCCTACAGGAGAGTAGGGGGGAAGGGGATGATAGGGGGTATGATGGAAGTGAGGGTAGGCTGGGGGGAGGGAAGTTGAAAGCACCCACTTTTGAAAAGGGACAGGATCAAAGTAGAGAATAGAACAAGTGGGAGTTGGTATAGGAGGGAGGGAAATATAGTCAGTCTTTTACAATATATCACTATGGAAATGTTTTGCATATCTACATATGTACAACCTATACTGAATTGCTTATCTTCCCAGTAAGGGTGGGTGATGAGGGAAGAAGGGAATGAATCTGGAATTCAAAGTTTTAAAATCAAATTCTTAACATATGTGTATATATATACATATATACTATTATTAATATTATTTTACATGTAACTGGGAAATAAGACATACAGGCACTGGGGCATAGAGATCCGCCATGTGCTACTGGATAGTCAGAGGGGGTATGGGAGAAGATATGGGAGAGAGCAGATTGGAGGAGGGGATATCCAATGGATATTTTGGGGGTGGTTGGTAGGGAAAAACGAGGGGAAAATTTGTAACTCAAAATCTTCTGGAAATGAATGATGTAAACTAGAATTTAATAAAGCATTTGATTAAAAAAAGAAATAAAATCAAATTGGATTACTAAGAAAATTATATTGAAATAATGTTATTAAAATATGTTTAAAACAAATGAATGGACTTTAAAGATATGAAAATTTGTTTCTAGTCTATAATTCCACATCTATTATTCTGTTCCTATCCATTCCATCTATGCTCTCTGTATCTTCTCACATTAAACAACACCTTTTCTTTAAGTATGCAGCAAGTTGGGGGAGAGGGAGATAAGTGTGGACCTAGATATGGCTCTCAGTCACAAATCCTGTCTTGAAAGGGAGAACATTGACTCAACTCCCCCAAATGGCCATTCACATTTCAGTCTCTTTTTCTGTGTTGGGTTTGTTGCTATCGATGTTGAGTCATTTCAGTTGTGTCCAATTCTCCATAAGTCCATTTGAGGTTTTCTTGTCAAATATACAGGAATGGTTTGTCATTTTCTTCTCTAGCTTATTTTACAGATGAAGAAAAAGACTAAGAAAATTACAAGACTTGCCCAGGGTCACACAGCTAATAAGTGTTTGAGGCTGGATTTAAACTCAGATCTTCCTGACTCCAGGCGCAGGATTCTATCCACTGTGATTATCTTAGCCAATTTGCCTGCTTGGTTTGGTCTTGACATGCCTCCATATGTTTTCTGCTATTTACTCCCAACACTGATTTGATCCTATTTGTTATCCTGATATTCTAAATTTGCTTTCCCCTTTACTATGTTGACTTCCTCCATCATATTCTGACCATAAGCCTTCCTTCAGAAATCATTTGCTTTGCTATAACATCATCCCCACCCACTTGTTCCCCCAACAATGCATACTTTTTGAAAATCCCAGTGGTTAGCCCCAACCTCCCAGTTGCAGTGATTCTGGATCTTACAAAAGAACTGGGGACAAGAGTAAGGACTGAATCTGTAATTTCATTACATAGGGAACTCCAGGGTGAGGAAACTCCCTCTTCTAATATAGGTGCTTTCTCTGCAACTTAAATTCTTAGAGTCCTCCACAGTTTCACTGACTTTTCCAGGTCAAAAAGTCAACAAGCAAGGGCATCCAGGTAGCACAGCGAGTAAGAGCACCGGCTCCAGTGTTGAGAAGACCTGGAGATCGAATCCCGGGCTCAGACACTTAGCACCCACCCAGAAACTCCTGGCCGTGTAACCTTGAGCAAGTTACTTAACCCCAACTGCTTAGGGGTGGCCAGGTGGCTCAGCGAGTAAGAGCACCAGCTCCAGTGTCGGGATGACCTGGATCAAATCCAGGCTCAGATACTCAGCACCACACCCAGAAATAACTGGCCGTGTAACCTTGAGCAAGTTACTTAACCCCAATTGCTTTAAAAAAAAAAAAAGAAGAACAAAAAGTCAACAAGCATAAGAAGCAGAGTTTGCATCTGGGTCTTCATGATTTTGAGGCCAATTCTCTATGTAAGAATATCTCTCTGTCTCTGTCTCTGTCTCTCTCATCTATGTCTCTGTCTCTTCTCTCTGTCTCTCTGTGTCTCTGCCTCTCTGTCTCTCTCTCATGTATATTTATGCTATGGATATATGTAATATGTTATACACATGCACACATACACACATATATATTATATGTATTATAACAAAATAATAATACAGACAAATAACACTTACCAATTCCAAATATTCTACTGAGGTCATCACAAGATGATGTCACCCAAGACTAGAGGGAAAAGGATCAAAAGAGTAATCCAAGAAACCCAAGCAATTCTAAATATTCTATCTACTCCATCTTAGGATAGCACTCATCTACATCACACAAATAGTAAGAAGAAAGCTTGTCAATTCTGATTATAACATGGAGAGATTTCAGGGAAAATCTTGAAATTTCCACTTGTTGAAATAAATGTATTATTATTATTAGGCACAAGTTCTATAGACATCTTTGTGCATTATTGAGAACTATGAAACAATGAGAGAAAATGAAGGATAATCCGATGCTAAACTGCAATGTCATAGTGATGTTTGAAGCCCTAGCCACGTATACACACATTTACTGAGATTCTACAATCAGGCAGGGAGGTAGTTTTGTGTCAAGAAGGCAATCAAGACAATTTCCAATATACATTCCAGTGAAGAAGAAGTCAGACTTGAAGTGGAATTTCAAAGGATTATAGAATATTAGAGATCATTTTGTGAAAGCCCACTCCTTATACATCAAAGGGAACAGCAGCATTTATTAAGCTACTATGCATCAAGCTCTGGAATAAGCACTTTTGCTCATTTGATCCTCACAACAACCCTGTGAGATAGGGGCTTTTATTTCCATTTCACAGTTGAGGAAGGTGAGGCAGACCAAAGTGAAGTGACGTGCCCAAGGTATGACACCTAGAAAATGTCTCAGGGTGGATCTGAACTCAGGTTTTCCAGACTGCAGGTCCAGAGGTCTATCCACTGAAACCTCTATTTGGATTCAGAGGACTTTGACTTGTTAAGGATAACATAGCTAGTCAGTTACTGGCAGAGAGTCTAGTTCCCCTGACCACCACTCTCCTTGTCCTCTGTCTCAAGCTACCTCAGCTTTTATATACTTACCTTTCTGTTGTTTGGTATCACGTTCAATTCCATAGAGGTGATGCCTTCAAGTCAAGACCAGTCTTCACCTCTCATGTCTGAAAGATAGTGGTTGATTTCATAATTTATGAGTGTACATTGCAGAAGAGTTATCAATCTAATTTCATTGAGGAAATTGACTCTCCAGGAGATTCTCATATTAAAGAGGTCATACATATGAAAATCAATTCTGCTTAATTCAGCAAACATTTATTAAAACTGTGTAATACATAAGGAACATTGACCATCATTTCCACCACAAGAATGACATATTTATGAACCTCCAGCAGCATAAGGACAATTTGTGCCTTTTGAATCCTTTTATTATGTTCATAAAATCATATAATCATAGATTTAAAACTAGAAAGAAAATAAAAGACATCTAGTCCAACTCTTTCATTTTATTGTTAAGGAAAATGAGGCCCAGAGAGGTCAAGTGGCTTGTCTAAAATAACACAGGTAGTAAGGGTCAGAACTAGGATTTGAACCTAGGTCAATTGACGCTGAATCCAATTCTCCTTGCATTAAGGCTATCTTGTAATGCATTTTCAGATTTTAAGGGTCTTTTATGTCATTAATTCAAATTCTCTCT
The DNA here is from genome assembly GCF_028583685.1 of Petaurus breviceps papuanus. Classification (NCBI taxonomy): domain Eukaryota; kingdom Metazoa; phylum Chordata; class Mammalia; order Diprotodontia; family Petauridae; genus Petaurus; species Petaurus breviceps. The sequence goes on from NW_027185804.1 coordinate 19,190,286, forward strand.
CCCTCTGAGGTTGTACATTGCAACTCCCCAAATGATGGCTTCATTACCCAATGTGTTTAAAAGCATCCATACCTCAGAAGCTATTCCTGTATTGAAATGAGTATCCCCTATAGTTTTGCTATTGTTTGTCCTTCATTCTCGAAGAGGACTATGATATCATGGAGGTGATGCCATGACTGCAAGTGAATTTGGATTTAAATAAGGTAGAGCTATAGAAAGTAACCTGCCCCACTTTCTCCTCTGAAGTCATCTGGGTCCAGTGGCCAGATATAGATCAGGGCAACTGGAAATGACCAAGGATGAAGTGGGGGACCTTGGTCTTTTGAAGTTATGATCTTTTACAGATCTCAGTTTGACTAAAGCAACACCCATACAGTGATTAAGGTTTAATAAGAAATGAGGCAGAGAAAGGCCCCTTTATCTAGCCAAAAAACTCGATCTGGGAGGGAAAGATCCTCAGGGGTTATGGCTAAAACAGAAGCAATTGCTATTTACATTCATCCTGAGACAATCTGGGCCAAAAAGAATGACCAAGTGGGGTTTGACCTGGGACTTATTGCTGGCCAGTCAATAAGAGAAAGAGTGATTTGGTGGTTTTATTTCTTAAAGACCAGCCTTAATAGTTTTTGCAATTAGTCAACATCAAACCATTCTTTATCCTTTCTACTTGCTATAGATCTTGGGGATCCTGGCTCACCATGAGCTATGATGAGTCATAAGAGCAGTTCTTTCTTTGTGGCTTTTACATTTCAGTTCTCTGACCATTGGCCATTCATCAACTTTGAAAGATGCAAGAACTCTGATCTATGCAATGACCAACCACAGCTTCAGAGATCCAGTGATTAAATATGCTGTCAAGTCTGGAGAAAAGGGTATTGAACTAAGGCTACAGAATGAAACATTTTTTGGACTAGGTCAATGAGGTAATTTGTTTCGCTTGATTTGCATAGCTGTTACAAGATAGCAAACCCCCCCCCATTTTTTCCCTTTCTTCTTCCAAATGTGGAAGATGAGAAAGAGATTAAATGGGTTTTTTTAAATAAAAAATTATTTAGAAAATAAAAGTATTCTTATGGAATTACTAGTTACCCTTTCTTAACTGGAACATCAACTGACCAAAAAATTTCATTCTCAACTGGCTCAATTAATTTGAAAATATTCTCTTTTAGAAATGGTTTCTAGGTTATCCCTTATAATAATCAACTCCTCATAGAAATTTCTATGAATTTGTTCTAATTATGGTCTGGTTTAGGGAAAGGGACTTGACCTCCTCCTTTGAAAAAAAATTCATTAAAAAGTCATGGTATTTTTGATATGGTGATGGATTTGTAGTGAGAAAGAATTAGGTTAAAAATTAACCTCAGATGTGTGATCATGAGCAAGTCACTTCAGCTTGATGTGCCTCAGTTTCCATATCTGTATAATGAAAAGGAAGGATTGACTTGGTTCCTCTTCATTGTAGGTATCTTACACACCTCAGTGCATATATCTAGAATGAACTCTTCACCTGTACTTCTTAGAAGCCCTTTTTTTTCCTTCAAAATGTAGATGAAGTGCCACATTTTATACCAGGCCTCTCCTGATCACTTCTGCTGCTAGTATTATTTTTTACATTGCTTTTACTGTCCTTTGGATTGTTCATCTATGCATATGTTGAGTCTTCTAGGTTTCCTTCCTCCTCCCAGTAGAATGTAAGCTCTAAGATCCTGCACCTTTTTTGTCTAAATATACGCATTACCTTGCATAATATCCTGATCATGGTTAAATATTTGTTGCAACAGACCACTGCAAGCCTGAGAATTAAGATAGACAATTTCTTTAACACTAGAAAAGCCTGCTAGAAAGATTCCTGTATTTTTGTGAATTCTCCCTCAGAATCCTTAAAATGTCTTTATATCTTCCTAGAGCAAAGAAGTCATAATGAAATCCCAGATCAGTTCTCCTGGGAGAAAGTTAACTACAACTGTCCTCAGTCTACCCCCACAACTTCTCAGTTCATAGTATAACCCCATTAGTGATATGGGAGCTTGAGGATTACTTGTTACCACTTAGTTCCACTTAGTATCGTGGATCCCAATGCATAGGCTTTCCAGTTTAGAGCTAAAGAAAGTTTGTCAAGCTAAAGTACCCATTGAGCAAAAGGGCCATTGTTATTTTGCTCTAAAGCCAGACATACCCTATACAGAGAGCACAGAATTACTCTAGAATCTTCTGAGCCACCGTGTTGATTTTCTACTCCATCCAAGTTTGAATGATACGAGGGTGGAACTGGAAGAGTTTTGAGATCATCTACTCTTATATCTATCACTGTGCTGGTATTTACCAATGGTCAGAGAGGGAAAGAAATTTGGCCAGTAACCCACAGATAGTGGCTGAGAGAGATGAGACTGGAAACAAGTTCCCTTTCCTCCTAATCTTGTACTCTTCCAGCTGTCACTCACTCCCTGAATTCCATCTTCATTCAACTGAATCATCATAAATGAGATTTTGTTGAGCCAGAGGCTTACCTTTTTAGCATATGGCATTTGTATACTTTATAGATATAGATACACACACAAACACATATATACATGTCTATGTACATAAAATATTTAAAAGCAAACTCAATTTTGCTGGGTTTTCCACATACACCCGCCTACCCAACAAGAAGTGACACTCCAATTAATTACCCAGTCTTATGTCATTCCCAAAGCCCTGAACAAATTAAGACTGTCTGAGTGGAAATTAAATAAGGTGAGGTCTTAGCAAGTGGCAACCACACATCAGTTACTCCACTCTCACCAAGGCTTGCATACTGAGTAAGTGGAAAATTTTCTTCAACCCCTGATTTCCCTCAACATCTAATTGGCTATAAATTGCCACCTATTTATACTTCATCTATGAATAGATGACAGTCCAGGGGTGTCACGGACTTCAGGTATATTGCAGGAGGCTTATGATGAATTTGTTTCCAGGGGAGGTAATGACTTCTGAAAAGTGCATCCACCAAACGTGAGCACTGCAATAAGATGTGGCAGATGGGATAATTCCCTGAACATCTTCTAAATCTTATGTGAAATGAGGCAGTTGCAAGGAAATGGAATGTGATTGGCAAGGCCTCAGTGAGGAAAGGGATATATCCCTTCTCTTGCCCAAATGTCAACCAAGTGTTTGGAATCATCTAAGATTGGGGAAGAGGGGTAGAAATAGGGAGGATTTCAGCTCTGGCGGTCAAGGAGTCTATTAGAATGTTAAGTAAGAAAGGGGAGAGGGAAATTTTTAATCTCCCACTCCAACACAATCACAATAACAAGTATATGGGCTAATAGAATGAGTACTGGACTTGATATTGAAAACCCAGGTTTGAATATTGTCTCCCTTGTTTCCTAGCGGCATGACCTTGAGCCAATTAGTTAACCTCTTTGGATTTCTATTTCTGAATGACTGTGTGAGTGAATGAATGAATGAATTAATGAAAAATCTTTCTATCAGTCCTTACTATGTGCAAGGCCTTTGGTAAATTGAGAAGTTTAGACTAAATGTTCATTAAAGTCTTTTCTAGTGCTAAATTATATGAGCTCAATTTTAGTTTTTTTTAGTCAAATTTATATAGTATATTACAATTCCAATATGCCTTCATGTTAAATAATAATTTATAATTCTCTAATGCTTTACTCACAAACAAATCTGTGATGTAGACAGCTTTCTCCTGATAGTGAGATGTTGCCATCTAACAGGCAAGAAAACTAAATCCCAGAGTGTCTGTAACACGTAACTAGTAATTGGGCCGAGTTGATTGTTATTTTCCATTCTTTTATTCTTTGTTATAAGAGATGCCTCTCTGAGTGGGGGTGGGGAGGGGTGAATGACATGTTTAGAAAAAAAGGTAAACTAAAAACTAAATATACCAATCAAAATGTACTTCAATAGAATCAGAGTTGATGTCAACCTGGATCTCCTGGTTTTCAGTCCAAGGCTCATTGTACTAGACACAATAACTTTTCTTTGAAATACAACAGTCTAGTTGGGTAAATAATGCACCTAAAACTTCAGATGAGAAAAGTGAGGTCCAGAGTTAAGTAATGTACCCAAAGTCACAGAACCAGGAAGTAACATGACTGAGGTTCATATTGTAGACTTCTGACTCTCAGTCTCCTTCCCTATAACCACACCATTGTCCTAATAGCCCACTTTTATTCATGGATGAAAAATGAATGCTGCCCATCCATCTTTGTTGGGGTCCAGTGGTCTGGAATGATTTCTATTGGTTCTAAGTTTAACATATGGATGTCACAAATAGGAAAACCAGCCACAAAAATTACCTGCCTGTTTTACAAGGAATCACCAGCCCAGATAGTCTATCCCTTAGGATTTCCCCTTCCAAAGTGCCGATGAGTCATTGCTTCACTGACCCCCAACAAAAATAGCCCATGGTAAGGAAACTAGAAAGCCCATTGGCACTGGTATTATCTTGGCAGTGCTTACTTTGTATCCCTCAGCAGGGAAATTTTTCTCTCATGGGCCCCTTCCCCAGCCTTAATGATACTCTGCCAGCAATGATTTATAGGCAGCCTGTACAAATGCATTTTTTATGGCTGTAAGAGTTTTCCTCCATAGAACCATAGACAAAGAGATGATCCATCAATTCTATTGCCGGGGGATGAGAGTTGGGACTTTTACAATTAGCAATAAATAAACCCAAAATGTTTCACAAAGTTTCCCTAGGGATAAAGAAGTACCTTAAAGTTTTGAGGCTTTAATGAATTTCACACAGTATAGCTCAATGCAAGTCACCCCTGAATGAAGAAGTATTAGGTAGACCTGGGCTCAAATCCAAACTCTGGCACTAACTAGCTGTATTCCCATAAAACATGTAAACACAAGTTCTTTAGGTTTCATTTTCTTCATCTGCAAAATGGAAATTATATATCTAATCAACTTAAAATAATAGAAGTTTATAGTCATGCATAAGATGCTCAAATGGAAAAGGACACTTAGAACACAAAATATTCCAGCTAGAAGGAACCTTAGAATATAGACTATCACAAGTGGGAATAACTTTAAAACATAGAATATGGGAAGGCACTTAGAACACAGAATGTCAGAACTGGATGGAACTTCAGAATATCGAGCATGTAGAGTAACAGATTGTTCAAACTGTAAGGGACAATAGAAACAATTTAGTTTCACACCTTTTTCTTACAAGGCAGAGAACTGATAGCTAGTGGCATAAATTTATGGGTCCTCCATGAGAGAATGGAGAAAGTAGAGATACAGTTCGAGAAAAAGAATTATCTCTGGCGACTTCCCTTCCTCTATGTTTCCACTGCCTCCCCGCTAGCTTAAGCCTGTATCACCATTCACCTTTATAGGAGCCTTCCAATAGGTCATCTTGTCTTTCATATCTCCTCCTCCTCCTTCTTCTCTTTCTTCTTCTCTTTCTTATTCTTCTTTTCCTTCTCTCTCTCTCTCTCTCTCTCTCTC